>NW_028223355.1:0-11624 GCF_056783735.1 Eptatretus burgeri
AACAGTTTGTGGGTCGGTCACGTCTGCTGACCGTCCTGACCTGGGGTCATCTTCATGGACTCGTATCTACGCTTAAAGTTAACCACTTTTGCTCCTGTAGGATATGAAAGTGCTTTTCTATCATACACAACCACCTTCACTTATGTATTTATTTGGAGCTCGCACATTCTTTTCAAAAACATTTTATGACACCTCAGTGCTCATTTTCAGTAAAGTCCACAATTGTGTGATTATCGCAATTTATTTTCGGTGAACTCAGAAACAACAAAAAATGTCAGATTACTGGTACTGAAGCTAATGGCATATAACAAGCATAAATGTAAGTTTATCATGAGCAAAATACCATTTCTCGAGGATATGCCAACATATACCCAGCAAAGGTCAGGTTGGGGAGAGGTTTTGGTGCAAGCGGGTGGTTGGTAGGGTTGGCGTTAACTGTGCATGTCACAATGGTATGTGACCTCTAACCTTGAACACATCCAGCCAATTCCTTTTCCTCTTTTTCATTCATCGTATCCTTCTTCCTCATGTTCCTCCTGATGTTCTTTCTTAATTTTGTGGCTCTGGCATTAAAGAGATTTGCATCCAAACCTTTCCACTGAAACATCTCACAACAAATGACAAGTGTCTTGCCATAAGACTTCCCTTGGCCTTTCGATGCTTTCCTGATGCTTCGTAGGCAGAGAAATACATCATAAGAGTTTACAGTATCATCAATAATACATTTTGTACTTCTTGTTTTTAATGGGGATTTTGCATGCCTGGAGTCCTTGATATTGAAACACGAGTTTGTCTTCAGTATTTAATCAAATATTCAAGGAGACAGGAATGTTTTACCATCACAAGCAAATTAAAACGGATGAGATAGCCAGCTTAGAATGGCATACTCTATGACACAACACTATGCCTGAAAGTCACCACGATGACAGTTAATAATCGGGCTGGAAATTAAGCCAACTCAACAGTTCGAAAAACGAGTACACTTCCTCCTGAGCTACGACATCCGACCAAAATGTTTTATAAACAACTGATTTTATAATCTTGCTATAATGGAGCAAATGTCGATGTCACCGGAACTCAAAAATTGACATGTGGCGGAAATAGCACCACCTTTGGTGATAGCTGGTATTGCAAATCATTTTCCTTTATCTTGTGATAATGTGATCAATAAAATTTATTTCAACAAGCTCGAATGAGCTAAGATCCTCGTCCTCTTAATGATGATGTCATAAAAACGAATATGACGTCATTGTGATTTATCAGGTTTGCGATAAATTATCTGTGCTAATGCCCGGCTTGATTCCCGCAAACAAAATTCAAACAGCTTGCCTAGTTTCGGAGATAATGGTATTGGCAATTTCCATTAGCGGCGATATTATGACGTCAACTTTTTTTCTTGGAAGAATTTCCAAAATCGGAGATGGTTACTGCCTGCGCGTGGGCTTTCTGCAGATACATGGCAAGTTTCACGAAGATCCGATGAAAACTCTGGGTTGTGAAACAAAAAATGTCAAAAAATAGGAATGACGTCATAAAAATTGATATGACGTCATAGTGATGTATCATATGTGCAGTAATTCATCTCTGTTAATGCCCTGTTCGATTCCAGCAAACAGAATTCAAAAAGCTTGCTACGTTTCAGAGATAATTTTTTAGGCGATTTCCATTAGCGGAGATATTTTGACGTCATAACTTTTTTTCTCGGAGGAATTTTTAAAATCGGACATGGTTACTGTCTGCGCAGGGTATTTTTACATATATACGCCAAGTTTCAGAAAGTTTTGATGAAAACTGTAGGCTGTGAAACAAAAAAGTCCACAAGAAGAACAATGTAAGACTGAGAGATCCTCCACGAGGATCTAAAAATGACAAAAATTATAAAGTGCATTTCCAAGACTGGAGCACAGCACATTGTCCACCGAAGATGAGACGAGAAGGGTACCTCCGACCGGAAGGCGGGAGTGCCTGCTAATAAGAATAATAAAGGATGCAAACTGCACGTTTGTTTAATCTCCAGTCTAAGTTGTATTCATCACTATTTAAGCAGAAGTTTATTGCAGTCACAAAGCAAAAGTATTTAATGTCAGCCGAGTTAAGGAAAGTGTATAATTGATGGGGCACTCGTCTTCGTGAAGATGATCGTCATTGTGCGTTGGCAGACAAGTTAAACAATGGATTTTATTGAGATGTTTTAAGGAAACCGCCTCACCTCCATCTCACGACTGTCATTCTAGGGATTTCTGACTGCGACTGGTGACAGAGATCGCCGAGCTGTCTGCTCAGTACAGCACATGTTCACCCCTGTACTTGACGGAGCTGTATCCACGCTGCTTGGTCTCCTCATGATACTTGGCTCTGAATTTGACTTTGTTGTGAGGTAAGCCTTTGCCTGTTTTTCAATGATTTTGTCATGCTGATGATGCCATATTAAGTTCATTGGTATACTGTACATTCTTGATTCTGGCGTGGCTTGGTTTCTCTCTCTCTCTCTCTGTCTCTCTCTGTCTCTCTCTGTCTCTCTCTGTCTCTCTCTGTCTCTCTCTGTCTCTCTCTGTCTCTCTCTGTCTCTCTCTGTCTCTCTCTGTCTGTCTATCTGTCTATCTATCTGTCTATCTGTCTGTCTATCTGTCTGTCTATCTGTCTCTCTCTCTCTCTCTCTCTCTCTCTCTCTCTCTCTCTCTCTCTCTCTCTCTCTCTCTCTCTCTCTCTCTCTCTCTCTCTCTCTCTCTCTCTCTCTCTCTCTCTCTTTCTCTCAAATATTTCATCCACAACAGTTTTACTAACCTATTTTAACTTTACCATGTGACCATCATATGCTGCAAGTCTGCAACCTTTACATGGTGGTTATTAATCCTCCCTTGTCGAGTACCTGTGTTTATTTATTTGTCTGTAATTTGTCATTTTATCATAATATTCTGGTTGTTTTTTTTTGTTTTGTTTTGTATTGTATTGTTTGCCTTTGAGCCAAAAGCAGCATCTGTTCAAGAATCTTTGTTGATTTAAGAAAGTGAAACTTAAACATTGAGCATTGACCTTTTGAGTCATGGTCACTGGAACTGGTGTGCCTATGACAAAAAAACACTCTCTCTCTCTCTCTCTCTCTCTCTCTCTGTCTGTGTCTGTGTCTGTGTCTGTGTCTGTGTCTGTGTCTGTGTCTGTGTCTGTGTCTGTGTCTGTGTCTGTGTCTGTGTCTGTGTCTGTGTCTGTGTCTGTGTCTGTGTCTGTGTCTGTGTCTGTGTCTGTGTCTCTCTCTGTCTCTGTCTCTGTCTCTGTCTCTGTCTCTGTCTCTGTCTCTGTCTCTGTCTCTTGGGCTCTCTGTCTCTTGGGCTCTCTGTCTCTTGGGCTCTCTGTCTCTTGGGCTCTCTGTCTCTTGGGCTCTCTGTCTCTTGGGCTCTCTGTCTCTTGGGCTCTCTGTCTCTTGGGCTCTCTGTCTCTTGGGCTCTCTGTCTCTTGGGCTCTCTGTCTCTTGGGCTCTCTCTCTCTCTCTCTCTTTCTCTCTCTTTCTTTCTCTTTTTTTCTCTTTTTCTCTCTTTCTCTCTCTTTCTCTCTCTTTCTTTCTCTCTTTCTCTCTCTTTCTCTCTCTTTCTTTCTCTCTCTTTCTTTCTCTCTCTTTCTTTCTCTCTCTTTCTTTCTCTCTCTTTCTTTCTCTCTCTTTCTTTCTCTCTCTTTCTCTCTCTTTCTCTCTCTTTCTCTCTCTTTCTCTCTCTTTCTCTCTCTTTCTCTCTCTTTCTCTCTCTTTCTCTCTCTTTCTCTCTCTCTCTCAAATCCGCAGATCATGTACAAATAAAATGGCATTACAAATGCATATTGTGTATAAGTACCTCTGTGTGCATTTTTCAATATGAATGTCCATTCATGGCTCATTTTCGTGTGTGATGCATGTCAATGAAATATTAAAGGTCTTTGTCTATAGCGCTCAGATAGGAGAACATGGAATGGATGTTGAAAAATTTAATGGATCGTTTTGTGGAAACAAATATTGTGATGCACAATTGAATTAGGTCAGTTAAAAGTCACAAAGCATGTGCCACATTTTTGAGATTGTTCACTGGGTAAGAAGGGCCAGTTTGTAGGGGGAAGGGCAGAGATACTGTTGTGGGTGGGATATGCAAATGAACAGGAAAACTTGGAGGCTTTCCCCCTTGCTGCATTGCTGAGTGTGGAACTCATATGTGGACAAGAAACAGCAGGGGATCGGGATGTGTTCCTCGATTTTGGGGCCGGTGGCACAGAAAACGTTAAAGCAGTTCAAATTTGAGGAGTTCTTCCATTGGCAACCCCAAATCAACTAAAGCAAATGCTTCTTGTCCAATTTGTCAGCATATATTTTAGTTGTGCGTGTTTTACTGCGATACAATACTTGTGGAGTGGCTGGTGGAGTAGCTAACTGGATTGGAAGTTGGCTTTGTGATAGGAAGCAAAGAGTGGCTGTGAGTGGGAGGATGTCTTGCTGGGAGGATGTAAGTACTGGAGTGGAGTACCTCAGGGATCAGTAGTCGGACCATTATTATTCATTATTTACATCAATGATTTGGATTGTGGCCTTTGGAGTCAACTTCAGAAATTTGGAGATGACGCAAAGCTTGGAGGTAAGGTAGATAACAGAGGTTGTAGGGTGGCAGGGAGGGGGAGGGGGGTAGTGATCAGATTCTGGAAAGTCTAGATACTTTCATAGATTATGGAAAGAGTGACAGACGCAGTTTAACATGAGGAAATGTAAGGTACTGGGGATGGGGAAGAATAATGAAAGTAGGGGCTACATAATGCAAGAACAGTCTTAAACCATGTGACAGAAGAATCTGGGGATGGTAAAAAAAAAAATATATATATATATATAAGCCTGGTGTGTTGGCGCAGTGGTTAGGGCAGCGGCTTGGGATCCAAAAGGTCCTGATTTCAAGCCCCGTTGGGCCACTGAATTAATACACCAGGAGGTTGACTCAGCCTGTCATCGTTCCGAGGTCGGCAAAATGAATACCGGTGTATACCCCAGTTAAAATAGGTGTACCATATCCCTGTGTCGTAAGAGGCGACCAGGGTTGTGTCAGGAAGGGCATCCGGCGTAAAACATGTGCCAAATCACTATGCGGATCATATGGATGATCCGCTGTGGCGACCCCTAACGGGAGCAGCCGAAAGAAGAAGATATATATATATATATATATATATATATATATATATATATATATATATATATATATATGTATATATATATATATATATATATATATATGTATATATATATATATATATATATATATATATATATATATATATATATATATATATATATATATATGTATATATATATATATATATATATATATATGTATATATATATATATATATATGTATATATATATGTATATATATATATATATATATGTATATATATATGTATATATGTATATATGTATGTATATATATGTATATATATGTATATATGTATATATATATGTATATATATATATATATATATGTATATATTGTTGCGGTCTTCGCGCCCGCCGGCGTGCGGACGGCCACGTAACTCGAATCGCGGCACGTCGCCCACCGGACGGACAATCCAGTCGTGACCCTCTCGGACTAACGCCGGGAACCAGTCACGGGTGGACCTTTCGGTCTCACCGCGATCGAGCCAATCAGCCCCCGCGTGGGATAGGGTTGCTCGCCAAATTCGAACTACCTAAGTACCCACGCGGAGGGTAGACCGGGCGATCGCACCTCGCCGCAGGTCGACTTCGGACACGGGCCACTTAAGCGACCCGTTCCGTACTATCAGAATAACCGAGCGGTGTTATCGTCGACCTCGACGGTTCGATTAATTATCGGGCGTACTCAGCCCACTACCAACCCTTTACGTGAAGCAAGATGGGGGTTCAATGGGGAAAAAGACGAAGCGAAGCGGGAAACAGTTCAACAATAAAGCACATTTATTCGCGGCACACGGGAAGCACACAAATACAATTCCACCAAATGCACACAAAAAAGAAAACACAATTCCATTTACACAAAAAGCAAACATAAAAGTGAAAACACAGTGCAGAGCTAATTCCGACTACCGAGCACACGGCAACACTTATACAATTCTACTTCACAGACGGCGCCGACAACACATACCCAAAACCAAGGAAAAGAAATACCCTCAAGAATGAGGTAGGCCTGGGGCCGAGACCAGGTCGGGCCTACCCGTCTGGTGATGAGACGCGGAGCGGCGATGGCCCCGCAACCCGCGGGCCTCGTGGACAGTGCCTGGCAGGGGGTGGGAACGGGGCCCCCTTGGTCGCACTATCTCAGCGCGGGGGGAAACAGGAGGGGGTTGCTGATGCTCGGGGTATAGAGGATCTTTATTATGTGCGCGACGAGCGTCTCCACCTCGGCCAGGTCGCGCTGCCGGCCTCCCAGGGGTGCAGCTCCCTGCACGACGCGAGCACCCCCTCGTCCGCCCTCGCCGCCTCTCCACAGCTCGTCCCCTCCGTTCCGACTTCAACGCACACGACGAGCAGCTCCACCGCCCGCGAAGTCTTGACTCTCTGTTCCGACTCCTTCGCCTCGTTCCGACCTTTACTACCCCGTTCTGCTGACTCTTTCTCGTTCCCGTTCTGCTGACTCTCTCGTTCCTCTTGCGACTCCTTCGTTCCGACTTTTACGACTCCTTTGACTGACGAACACCGTCCTTTTATCCCCCCCGTAACTTCGCCTTTGACCCCCTCCCTTTGACCTTTCACCTCGCTCCCCATTGGCCCGAGAAAAAGTGGGCGTGAAGGCTTTTTGATCCACAAATTTGCATATATCGATCGCCCTGGGGCGGGGCCACTCGCCCTCGCTCACCGATTGGACGGCAAAAAGTGGGCGTGTGTCGTTTTCGATCCGTTTTTGAAGCAGAAAATCCGTGGTTTTGTACACGCTGTTCGACGCGCGTTCTGCATGAGTCCAACACCGGTACCCACAGCGGGGCAAGAACGGTGGCGATGCTACGGTTGTGAGGTGTGCGTGAAGGTCGTGGCGGTTGTGGTGAAGCAGTGGTTGTGGTCGGTGGTTGATGTTGTGGTTGTGATGATGGCGATTGGTCCAAAATAAAGATAGTAAAAGAAAAACGGCTATCCTAAAGAGTCGCAGCACGTATAAATGACATGTATTCCCACTAGACAACGGGTTTGGGCCTAACTACACATGCACTTACCGAGATACCTCACCTAAGGGACCTGAATGGTGGTTTGCGAATCTGGTAACCACAACACTACCCCCTTCCCTTTTTACAGACTCGTCCCGAGTCGTCAAATTTTCGTGTGCCATCATGTGTAGTTTTCCCCTAGTACATTTTACCTACGGATCCCTGAGTGCGACATTCATGGTATTCGTGTCCCCAAAATAAATAACCTGAGGGCTGCGTAACTACCTAAACTAACTCACTCACACGGACGACTTAAATAAAATTGCCGGCGCTAGACAGACATGCCGGGGGCGCACTCATATTTACAGTACATCTTACCTTAACTTACAAATTTTACACTAAACCATGGCCCAGGATCATTGAACTCTGCAAAAGAAAGCAGTTAGCAGGGAGCCAGGCTGCCCGCATGCAGTCTCTGGCTCAAACAATGCAGGTGACAGGGAACGTGGCTGGCTGCTCACACGCAGTCCAAGGCCTTCCCTTTTGAACTGAACGCAGTGAACCACAACGGTGCATGGGCTGCACAACGCAGTCTCCGTGCCAGCTCAAGTGGCACACGCAATGAGCACAACGAATGGATGCATGAACACAAACACGGTGCACGGGCCGCCACTGCAGGCCCGTGTTGTAGCTGCCAACAGGGCAGTTCTCGCAGCTTGCAAACTGTTGCCTTGCGGATCCTGGCGCACATGGAAATGAACAGGGGGGGGCAAAGCAAAAATTGAACGGGGGCTGGTGAACAGGGGCAGTGGGCATGGCATGGCAAAGGCAGCAGGCAAACGCAGCCCGCAGAAGAAGGCCGCTGCAGGCAAACACAGCCGGCAGATGAACTGGCCGGCACAGGCCTTGAAGAAAAACAGCCAGCAGATGAACTGGCCGGCACAGGCCTTGAAGCAAACACGGCCAGCCGATGGCACAGGCCTTGCAGCAAAACAACAGCTGCCGATGAAGTTGGCCAGCTCTTGCCGTTCAGTGGAGGTTGGTGGAGGGAGTGCGGTGGTGCTGGCCACTTGGAGGGCGGGCTCGGACCTACCTACCTGTCTCCCTCCCAACCTATCGCCTTTGCCTGTCACTGTACATACCCACTCCCTTAATTTGTCAAACCCCAATTTAGCCCCAACTTATTTTTTTTTTATTTTTACTTTTATGTTTACTTCCCCTCTATAAATCGTCCCCTAACCCCCTTTATCGTCTTTGTTCGGCTAACCTATCCTGTCACCTAGCCTACTCCCAACCCCTACGTTCCCTTCCCGGAGGGGAATAAGGGAGAGCTAGCGTCCTGTGTCGAGGCCCAACGAAGCCTCAGAATGGCCTCCCCAGAGTTCGGCGATCTAACCCAAAGTGGGTCCAGCGGCCCACAACGAGAGCGAGGGGATGGATGGTGCGGAGGGGTACATCTCCTAATCTACCCTAACCATTTAACTGCTAAACTACCCCGGGGCTTTCAACAAGCGCCTCTCGCTTAAACTATTGGTTCTAACAACCCAGATTCCCGTCGCCTGTGTTGGTGTCCTCACAATTTCGGGCCTCGCCCCCCAATTTTCTCTCCGTGCCCTCACACGGTCTCCTGGCTGGGACACGTGGCTCCCTTTGGCAGGCACGACCCTCTGCCGAATCTCCCGCTATGGCACCCCGGGCACTACACTGCCTCCGAGCCTACCAGCTCCCTAACACCGGGGACTGCCCCCATGGCCCCTCCCCTGAAACGCACACGTGGCAGGCCGGCCTCCCGGGCCCCTTTCCGAGGGTCACCCGTGCCCACAACACTGCCCACGCGGCTAATGGCGCCCGGGCCCCCGCACCAAGCAGGCGCACCCGTGCCCACTACTCTATCCCGGCCCCCCATGGGCCCATGGCCTACCGCGGCCGACTAGCCTGGTGCCCGGGGTACCCACTCAGCGATACTCACCTTTCGCAGCCACGCTCCCAAGCCCGTCAACAGGGCTCCTGCACCCCTCCAAATGGGTCTCGAGCCTACATTCCCACCAACAGCAAAACGACCTCCATTTTTCAATTTGACTAACCCAGCTAACTCACTTTACTCTGACCCCGGGGTCCCTTGGGCGGGAGTCACTCCTCCCCCCAATCACTCATCGCACCATGCATTCCCCATTTGCTCCATACACACAGACCCGCTGGCCTCACTCACTCACCAAGCACATGCTTCCACTTCACTCACCAACTCTTCAACACACTCACCACTGAACTCTGCCATCCTTCTAACTGCATCCCCTAACTAACTAGTGCTCCCACGTCGTCCCTTAAACTACAGCACGTTCCTTTTAACACTACGTAGCTAAACTACGTCCCCTCTACACACTCACCAGTCTGTCTCTGTCTCCTAACTCAAAAATTCATTTTATTTCCCAACCTAAATCTCGCTACAATCCCTCTATCTAATCCATTCCACGGACTCCATGAGGACTTACCCCTGCCCCATGAAGTCGGTCTAACTAAGCTAACCCTTCCCCCTAACTAGTTTCCATCCTGTGCCCAGGTAAGGGGGTCTTTCACCCCTTGCCCAGGAATCCTGTACACCCGAAAGTGAGGCTTGCTTTTTCCCTTTTTTTCATGCGCAGCACCTGCGCGGCAACTCAGAGCTCGCGCACTTTGCACCTGCCCGTGACGTCATGCAGCTGCACGTGTTCCTCGTCCCTCCTTGGACGGGACCATCCGGCAGAGATACCCCTCCTGCCGGATTCCAACCCCACGTGCAGCCATGACGTCACCGTGCGCATAAAAAAAAAACACAAGCCACACGTCTCGAGGGGTTCCCCACGCGAACACATGTGCTTTGCCCGTTGGAGCTTAACACACACGATCGCGTGGAGAACCCGTCCGGTCCAAATCCATTTACCTGCCTAACTTTGTCCGTCCGCGGGATCGGCAAATCCACCGCGTGCGTTTCCGGACCGGGACTTCACTCTCGCAAGCGAGCACGTGGTGGTCTCGTGCGTTGCACAGCACGAACCGCGTGCTCACTGCTGGGTGAACCCGGCACGGTCCTCGAAACAACTACAGCCGCTACTCGGCTTTCTTTCTTCTGTCGCCTTCGTCGTCGCCATTCAACCCACGCACACCTGCGTGTTACGACGCACACAGTCCACACCATCACATTCACACCGGGAGACGCGGCTGCGTGCTCCCGCATGCCAACCGACATCTCCCTCACATACCGCTCTCTCACACACACGGTCTCCCTGGCACACAGCGACCTTGCACACGGCCGTTCACTCACGCGTGCCTCACTACTCACACAAACCATACTACTCACACGTGGTGCTCTATTCACTCGCGCGGGGGCACTCACCCGCGGTGCCTCACCCACACACGCGAGGGCACTCAACCGCTGTGCCTCATCCACACACCGTGCCTCACTCATACACGCGGGGGCACTCACCCGCGGTACCTCACTCATACTGGCCGTTTCACTCACACACACGGCCTCTTCCACACACGGTTCCTCATCCACACACGGCGTGCTGGGAAGCACGCACTCCAGCACCATCGCCACCACACCACTCACACACGGGGTCGCTTCCACACACGGGGACGCACTCACGCCTTGCACCACACACACAGGGACAACCACACTGGGGATTTGTGTCCCCACAAGGGTCTCCGGGGCCTCTACACCCCCCAAGCTCTCCGTGCACCCGTCCACAGCACTCGTCCCCTCAACCTCGCAAAACACGACCGAACTCACCTGGTCGTGACTCGCCTTAAGGGGGCATACTCCCTCCCCTCGTTCCTGGAGGAGGCCATCCAGGTGCTCGCACCGGGTCCCAACACGCTCCGCGAGCTCACCCCCATTATCCTCCACTACCTCCGTGTGTGTGTGCGCGTCACTTACCCCGTCTTCCTCGTGTAGTCTTTCCTCTATTTTTTCTATCTCCCGTGTCTCTGCCAACTCTTCACCCTTTACCTCCCTTGTCTCAACTATTATTTCCTTTGTCACGGCCTTCATGCCCGCCTGCAGGCATCGGCCCATGTTCTGCGTTTCACCCCGCAGCTTTTTCGTTTCTTCCTTCATTTGCTTGTTCATGCCTTTCATTTCGTTTATAAATTCAGTTGTGTTTGCATCCATCTTCGTTTTTACTTCGTCCATTTGCTTGTTCATGTTCGCAATCATCTTCGCTGTCGTTTCCGCATACATTTTTGCCAGCATGGTGTATAGCTGGGTCATGTCGGGTGCGCTTGGGTGAGCCGTTTCGGCAGGGGTCGGGGAAGGGTTTTGGTGGAGAGGGGGGGGGGAGGTGTCATACACCGCGGCCGCTGCCGCACCCACCTCAGGTTCTGGGTTCAGTTGAGCGAGTCCGTGTTCCTGCACAATCAACATTTCCTGCTCGGGGATTCCATCCTGGACCATGGATTCTACATTACTACACATATACATTTCTAATACCCCCGGCTCCCGCTCGCCTTGAGACGCCATCTTGCTTCTCGTGAA
>NW_028223357.1:0-5000 GCF_056783735.1 Eptatretus burgeri
AAAAACAAATACAATATTTTCATTCAGCGCATACTCAACCCCAATTGGTTATAAATTCAATATGGAACCTAAAAATTTGGTTTATCTACCTGTGTCAGGAAAAACCACACACAGAGTAAATTTTAGGATAACCGACCAAGATAATCGTGTGATTTCTTTTAATGGAGAAGTTATATCCATCAGAATTCACCTACGTGAAGTTTTTCAATAAATAAATACGATGGTTATTGTGAGGAAGCACGAGTTGGGAAAATATAAAATAATTACAGGGGATGGGATGTTCCTTTCCCCGTACTACAAGGGTGAAGGTATGTATCTTGGTAGAGGATACTATAAACCTAAGAGACAAAGGGGTGTTGGACATCAATTTAGAGGAGATGGGATAATTGATACTCTCATGGGTATTGGTTCAACTATTCTTAAACATAAAGATCTAATTGGTTCAACTGCTTCTGCTGTGGGAAATGTAGCAGGTGCTGTAAAGAGTATAAAAGATGCTCAGAAGGAATCTCATAAATTACAAGCAATAAAAGAAATTAAGAAAGGTAAAACTCAGTTGTCCCCCCAAGAACGACAGAAAATAATTCAAATACTTGGATCAGGGTTTCAAAAGTTTTAACATCTTTTTTCCTAAATAAATACAAGTATGGAAGCAATTGATAGTATCTATGATTTGGATGATACTATTATTATCTCAAACTCCACTAAAAAAGAAGATTACTTCAAGGTAAATGCAATAACTGGAACAGACTGGAATACGAATGGTACAAAAAGTTTTGAAATAAATAATCAACAAACCTATTTGAATCTCTCCGAAAGTTTCTTGTTGTGTAAATTTAAATTCACTAAAGCTGGGAATAACACAAACGCTACACTTGTAAATGATTTCTTCTGGAAAATGTTTGATAGTGTGCGTTTGTATATTGGAACACAAGAAGTTGAAGCGGTTGATTATGTCTCTGCTGTATCTGAAATGATAAAATTTACACTCTATACATTCAGTGATAGAATGGGAAAGGGGTCTGTCGAAGGTTTTATTCCTGATATGTCAACGGGAACAAACACAGACCCTGGATATATTCAAAGGAAAGGAATGTATAATGATGATACAAAAGCAGAAAATAGTTTTACTGTGGCGGTTCCTCTTAAAGGTATATTTGGATTTTGTGATCATGATAAAGTTCTGTATGGTCTTAAAATTAGATTTCAACTACAAAGGAATGATAATGAAAATAGATTGCTTTTTGGTGTTGGTAATGCTTTTGGTGATCAGAATAAATTTGTAATTGAGGAGATGAGTTGGTATATCAGTGAATATACTCCTAATCTTAAAACAGAAGAGATGTTGAATCGAAGACTTAACTCAAAGAAACCACTCAGTGTATCATACCTCAAAAGAAGATGTCAACACGTTAAACTCAATCAAACTACTTACACGTGGAATTTGGGTGTTCTGGAAGGAAAGCCACGATATCTGTGGATGATTTTTAAAAAGCCAGATGGTGATACTGCGACTGATAAGAATAATGCATTGAGTGATAATGCTAAGGTGAAACAACTTCGCGTTTCTCTAGATGGAACATTTTATCCACGAGATAGATTGGAAATTAATTGGGAAAAAAATGATTTTGCTGAAGCATACAAGTCTTACCAAAAGGTGTGTGAAAGTAATGGAAATAAAGAACCTATTTTGGATATGACAGCATTTAAAAGTTTGTATACAATCTATACGTTTGACCTGAGCGCTCAAAAAGAAACTATAAAGTCTAATCGAGTGGATACTTCCCTATACATTGAAAGAGGAGAGAGTGAAGAAGTTGATACATATTGTTTGCTTTTGGAAGAAACAGAATTGCAGATTAATACAGATAATGGTGTGATGATTAGTCTCACATAATTTTTTGTTAAATAAATGAGTGGCAAAGTACCAACTGGGGTATATGTTAATCAAATCAATCTTCATAAACTATCATCTTGTGTTCAAAATCAAAAGCCTTGTACGATTAACGTTAATACATTCAGAGAAAAGGAGCAGTAAGAATTGATGTTTTGCTCACAAGAGAACAGGTTAAAATCTTGAATGACACTGGCTCACTTAAAATTAAAATGACAAAACCAATGTTGAAAAAATATTCAATAAGAGAGACGAGTGGAGGATTTCTCCCATTTCTAATTCCTTTATTTGCTGGTTTAAGTGCGGTTGGAGCATTGACGGGTGGTATTTCAACAGCGGTCAAAACTGCCAACGAAAGGAAGGCTCAACTCCAGGCTCAAAAAGAATTGGAAAGACATAACAAAGAGTTGGAGAAACAAATTAGTGGAAGTGGTGTAATTGTAGATTTTGCTGAAAAACTTGAAGGTCTGCCTGATGAAGTGAGATTGTTAGTTGGAGATATGCTTTCTTCTATAGCACAAGCAGGTGTAAAATTAACGAAAAGAGGTAATGGATTATATCTTTCTAATAAATAAATGAGCATTGATGAGTGGTTGAAAGAATTTGGAAAGAATACAACATCAAATTTACAACTTGCCAAATATTGTAAGAAATTAAAAATTCATAATGTGGTTATTTGTATGAGAGATGAATTAACAAATGTGTCGAAACATACAAAGAATATTATTATGAACTTAGAAGATAATGATGGGAACGGTTCTCATTGGGTTTGTATTTTTAATAGTCAAGACAAATATTATTTTGATAGTTTTGGTCTTCCACCACCTGTTGAAGTCATAAAATTCTTACAGAATGGTGTTTATCAAACATTTCAAGTCCAAGAATTAAATTCCAAGTGTTGTGGTCAATTATGTCTATATGTGTTATTTCAACTCAACAAAAATAAAAAATTTTATGATATTATTTTTAATCTAATATAAATGACTTATGTTGGTAAAGATGGTTCTATCTTTGGTGTATCTCAAGAACTGGATATTGATTTATCAAATTATTACACAAAGGCACAGGCTGAACGACATAAATATAATATAAACAAAAATATTAACATGAAAAATGCTTATAAATTAAAAAATTATCCAAGCCCGACTGACGCGAATGACTTGGTGAGATTAAGCGATTTATCACAATATATATACTTAAATAAAACGGCTGTGTATTCTAAAGATACAGAAGTGTTGATATTATCTCCAGGTCATACAGAATTCACAGTTCGAATTAAAATAAATTTTTATAAAGAAGGGCGTATCGTTTGTATGAGAATAGAACAATGGGGGTATGATATGAATGATTTAGGGTATAATTGGTCATTTAAAATTAACCTCGAAGACCTGGAACAATTAAATCAGTCTCGTAAGGAAGAATATTATCCACTTGGTATCGAGAATGAGTTTTGTGGAGCCACGATTAGTAAACAACAAATAAAAGAATTTAATAAGGGTAAATATAATAATGGTTTTGCCCTTGTTTATCTCATGAAAACAGAAAAAACAGGATTATATATAATAAGTAAGGAAATACAAAATGATTTAACTATGGGAAGATGGGGAGGTGTTTCGTGCCATAATATTATTCGAACATATATTTCTAATACATAAATGACAGCAAGAAGGCTTCAAGAAAATTATCATTTCTGTGTCCAAGCATACCTTCAAGAAAAGGGTATTCGGTATTTTAATAAATATGTTCTACAACATAAGAATGAGGTATTTTCAATAAAAGATTGGCATTATGCTGATGTTGATAAACCGACAACTTTAGATTTAATTAGAATGTTAAATAATGAAAAAATTATAAGGTTAAGAAAAGGTAAGGCTCTTTTAGAAATTCAAAAGAAATTTTATTGGTTTCCTGTTGTAAAAAAAATTATTTTGGATACAGGAATAACAAGAAATCCTGATGAATATATGTATAATATTCTATGGGGTGTAAACGATTCAAGTATAGTAAGGGATGAGGAAGGAGTTGAAGAAGAGAGGGAAGAGGAGGAAAAGGAGAAGGAGGAGAGGGAGAAGAAAGAGAAGGAGGAAAAGGAGAAGAGAGAGAAGGAGGAAAGAGAGAATAGAGAGAGGGAGAAGAAAGAGAAGGAGGAAAGAGAGAGAATAAATAAATATTATAGTATGGAAACCAGTGAGATTCAAAAAAGAATAGAGGTATTACAGAAAATAACTCAACCCACCGAGGAGGAATACAAAGAATTAACAAGTCTATTTGCAATACTTTCGACAAAACTATTGGCATCGTCAATCTATTCATTTTAATTCAAGTTTTTTCTTAAATAAATGGAGGAGAGAGTGAAGGCATTTCTTAGGATTCTTTATGTTTTAAAAATTAAGATTCAAATGTGCATGTTGGAAACTAAAAAGGTTTTTGCACTCTGCAGGAATTTTTCTCATAAATAAATGAGTTATTGTCTCAAATGTAAAAAGAAAACTAATACTAAAAATATTTCATATATTAAAAGTAAAAATAACAGGGTTATACAAAAAGGTATATGTTCGGTGTGTGGTTCAAAAAAAATCAATTTATCTCCAAACACAAACTCGGAGGAGATATACAAAAGTTTTTATCAGGAAGTAAATTTACAACTACTGGAAAACCAGGCAATTACATCTTCCAGGTTATTCTTTCTGTGGTCCAGGCACAAACTTGGATAAAAGATTAGATGAGGCAGACAATCCTAAATCCTGGAGTAAACCAATCAATAGAGTTGATGAAGTGTGCATGAGACACGATATTGATTATGGGAATACCACAACGTTGGAAGAAAAGCATGAAGCCGATAGAGAAATGTTGTATAATTTGTCTCTGATACAAAATCCAACCTTGAGAGAAAAAGTTGATAGGTTCATCGTGAAGAAGATGATTAGTGCTAAATTGAAACTTGGACTTGGAAATTCAAAAAACTTATAGGCTCTAATGATGCCATTAAGACTGAAGAGCAATTAGCTGATGAATTACATAAACCAATATTCACAAAGTTTCAGAGAAGGAAAGTTTATTCCAAGGAAGTTGATTATATCTGGTCTGCTGATTTGATTGAACTCAA
>NW_028223360.1:7500-11484 GCF_056783735.1 Eptatretus burgeri
CGGGTTATCGTTACCACCTTGAATTCCTGACCTGATTTATTGCTGGTAGGTAATGGAAAACCACCTGACATCATAATCCTTGCTGTGAGTGCTTTGGCAGCACTGATGCCTTTTCCACAGTGGGATAAACCACCATAAATAGAGATACAGTTAACCCTTAAATATTGTGGGAGATACATTCCTGGAAAATGCTGAGATATTCAAAACCGAATTTCCTATGGTAATAATGGGGTTAGGTTCTGGGCAGAGGAAGAAAATAGAGGAAGGTGGGTGGCAGCCAAAAATAAACAAAATTTAAATAAACAATAAAATAAAAATAAATCTGCTTTGTGATTAAGTCTCCTGCTGTGTTGAAACAAATTAAATTTGCCACCTCTCCCCACCATTCCTCCCCTTAATAACGTCTTTAATAGTTATCCTTTGTAATCTGTAGTGTTCTGTTCTGTCGCTCTATAAAACCAGCAAATAAATAAAATTGAAACAATTACTTTTTGTCTCTTGTTTTACACTTCAGTGCCGTTGCATTATTGCACTGAAAGCCTGAGTGGTGTGAGAAAACCATAACAGCTCATCTCAAAAACCCACTGATTTAAGATAAATTAAACCCACGATAACTAAATCGGTACATGAAGAAGGTTGCCACGATTGGTCAAAACCTGCGATATTGAAACTCGTGATGTCTAAGGGTTTACAGTATGTTATTGCTTGTAGTCGTCCCAAATTTCACAGGAGAGAGTGAAAAAGGAGGAAGAAAGATTGACGGTTTGAAATGGTGTCAAGGAATGTTATATATTCTATGGACTGCACAAAGAACAAACAAGTCAGTGCTTGAAGAAATTATATCACCATGTATATGAGAAGCACTGATGCTCAAATAGAAACTGTCATACTTTGGACATCATACGTGCAGAAATCTAAAATCTTGAGAAATCAATCAAGACTTTGTGTATGCTCGATGGATGGGGATAAAAAGGCTGCAACCAAGTTGTGTCTGCCAGAGATTCAGGAAGCAGTGAAGGATTGGGATGTTGAGAGAAATGTGAGTGTAAATGTCAGCCATGACTTGAGAACAAGATGAACAGACAGTCTCGATTTCACAAAACATTCTGTAGACTGGTGATATAAAAATCGTTATCCTGGAACCTTGGCATCGTCAAAAAAAATAACAGCGTCTGGAATGTACTCGAGGCAGGTGCTGACATGCCTTTTCTCTTTGTGAAACACAGCTCCAGATGGCGCTCACCTATACTGTCGTGTGACTGCTGTGTAAGTAATATATACTCTTGTACTAATTTTCCATTTTATATTTTTTTCTTTGTGAGCCCAAAAGTTCAGCACTCGACCACAGACAATTACAATGATGTCTATGTGAGGTTCAAACACAAAGGGATCACCACAATACTCATGTGCTCAGACAATGGACTTTTGTTGACGTGTCTGGTCCAGGACATTTCATTAACACTTTGCACCAAAGTGAGAGGGAGTACCAAACGTTATGTGCTGCCAAAAAATTTACTATTTTAGTCAGTCATTTTAACAGAAGGCCGGCTATTCGGAGCCAAGTGCAGATTGATGGCGATTCTCTGCTTTGTGCTTCCAATGCATCCATTCCTCTGTAAAGATTGCATGCAAAGTCCTCATCATTTATCTTTTGAGAACCTTCGTTTTGAGTGTATTTTTTGACCAAAGGCATGTACTATTGATTTATTTTCCACCCCCAAGTGAAGCCTACAAATTGTTGTTTGAAACAAAACCCCATCACGATTGCTGTACAGAACCCGGATGCTTCCAAGAACCAGTTCCCACTAACACAAACTGCTGCTGATTACTGCTTCTGAGAAGTTCCAGCTTGGAACTGGGTAGATTTGAATAGGTAAGGCAATATTCATCAGGACCATACCCTGTGCAGAGGCGTTGGTGCTGCTTAAGCAGTCTCCTTGACTATTGGACACAATCCTGGAGCCGGTCGCCCACTCCGGACACAGTATGCCCAGCATGATGGCACTCATTTTGCCGACCTCGGAAGGATGACAGGCCAAGTTAACCCCACCTGGTATTAATTCAACAGCTGAGCAGGATTTGAACTCAGGACCCCTAGGATCCCAAGCCCACCACCCTAACCATGAAGTCAACACCATACATACATACATATATGCATATTTATTGGACTCCATCACCAGTTTGAGAAAGGAAATCAACGAGCCAACCTCACACCGAGCCTAATACCAATGCAAAGGAAGTGGACAAATTTGTGGGCATTGCCCAGAATTCATTGGATGTGACCAGCAAGCTGAGCAGTGGGAAGTGGTCATGAGGACCACTGTAGTGGGTATAAAAAGTAAGAATTTGAAACAAGTTTCTTTGGTTGTGTACTAGGGTTTAGTGCAGGTACTCTGCACCATAGAATGTGCCTCGGTCACTGTTAAGGATAGCAGAGAATGATTGACATTTGAGGATGACACATTCGGTCCCAAGTTATTAGGTAAGAGTAAGTGTCAGTTGGTCACCCCCTTTCTGCCAGCTTGAATGAGGGTGAAGCCCTGCCACATCGGCTCTTTACGTTTTAGGTGCAGCATCATTTCCTCCCCAGAAGGAAGGTAGATGACGGTTTCCTAGCTGGCTGTCCTCCCTCCCCCACCCCTGTTACTGTGACAAGGCGCTTTGAGCCCTTCAGACCTTTTGAAATTTTTTTGACCTTTTAGAGTTATGACCCCTTGACAGGCCTTCGACCTTTTAGACCTTTAGACCCATCAGACTCCTTTAGACCCAAACTAGATTGTAAAAATACCCTTTCACAACTTTACGGAGCCCCTATAGACCCTTTGGACCACTTTGACCCTTTGCACACCACGTTGAATGACCCTGTCGACCTTTCTTCAAAACATCTATAGAGTCTTTCTTCTTGCAATTTGCAAACCATGCCACTATCTACCAAGTAATGTGCAATCTCCACCCACCCTCTGGGTGGGTACTCTGAAATTTTACATTAGGTCACTGAATTGGTTCATCAATCAAAACCTACTGTTGAAGCATCTTGTTCTTGAGGTCAAAAAAATCATCAATTTTCATCACTAAATTGGGCTGAACAGGATTTGGAATGTTGGGTCACAGACCTAGTTCACCAAAAAGATTAGAACGATTGATTTACCCTTTTTGACATGTCAACAGTTTCCATGACAATAATTTTACCCCTTTAGTATAATCAATGTGTGGTCTTTTTGTGATTTTATTATTACCCATACTTCAGTAGTTTTTCAAGATATCAAATTGAAACTCTACATGCAGCTTATTTGTACACTATGTGTAGTATATGTGAGGAAAATTTGGTTCGTCAAGGTCAAGGTCAAGACCATCCGAAACATGTAAAACACCATTGGGCTGCAATTAGAAAATGTATCAACCAAATTTGTTATGCATAACATTCCATCATGTAAAAGCACTTAATGGGTCAAATTATCCAAATTGCTGTTTCCATGGCAACTATTGTTTATTTGGATTTTGCCCAAAGTATTGTGCTATGTACAACATCTAATACAAATATAGAAGGTTCCCCATTTATAACCACGGTTTCTGAGCAGTGAGTCGATGACCTTTCTTTGCTCTCGTGGAACAACTCACAACTTCGCATCTCAGACCTTTGCCCCACCACCTTGCTGTTTGACACATCCTCAACCATCTTAACTTTCTATCGGGATCCATCGGTGCTATCCATTGAAATCATATGAGTGGTAATATCTTGATTAATGATGACCCGATGCCTGTCACAAACAACATGCAAATCCACGATGGATAATGGGTGGAGACACAAGCAACAGGCACAGATAACTAATGCTTAACATATTCGACAGGGTGATCTAATAGAGACTGGGGAAAAGCAGGGGTAAAACCTGGAATTAATAGTAATTTATTTACTATGTCTTTAAATCTCCACTTTAAACCTTTATTTTAAATTGAATTGTATACTTGAATACTGGAGAGAACACA
>NW_028223361.1:0-11469 GCF_056783735.1 Eptatretus burgeri
ATTGATATGCACTGTCTGTGAGAAACATTTATATGGACTGTCTGTGAGAAACATTTATTTGGACTGTCTGTGAGAAACATTTATCTGGACTGTCTGTGAGAAACATTTATATGGACTGTCTGTGAGAAACATTTATATGGACTGTCTGTGAGAAACATTTATATGGACTGTCTGTGAGAAACATTTATATGGACTGTCTGTGAGAAACATTTATATGGACTGTCTGTGAGAAACATTTATATGCACTGTCTGTGAGAAACATTTATATGGACTGTCTGTGAGAAACATTTATGTGGACTGTTTGTGAGAAACATTTATATGGACTGTCTGTGAGAAACATTTATATGGACTGTCTGTGAGAAACATTTATATGGACTGTCTGTGAGAAACATTTATATGGACTGTCAGTGAGAAACATTTTTTGGACTGTCTGTGAGAAACATTTATATGGACTGTCTGTGAGAAACATTTATGTGGACTGTCTGTGAGAAACATTTATATGGACTGTCTGTGAGAAACATTTATATGGACTGTCTGTGAGAAACATTTATATGGACTGTCTGTGAGAAACATTTATATGGACTGTCTGTGAGAAACATTTATATGCACTGTCTGTGAGAAATATTTATCTGGACTGTCTGTGAGAAACATTTATATGCACTGTCTGTGAGAAACATTTTTATGAGTGTCTGTGAGAAATATTTATATGGACTCTCTGTGAGAAACAATTACATGGACTGTCTGTGAGAAACATTTATATGAACTGTCTGTGAGAAACATTTATATGCACTGTCTGTGAGAAACATTTATATGGACTGTCTGTGAGAAACATTGATATGCACTGTCTGTGAGAAACATTTATATGGACTGTCTGTGAGAAACATTTATATGCACTGTCTGTGAGAAACATTTATATGGACTGTCTGTGAGAAACATTTATATGCACTGTCTGTGAGAAACATTTTTGAGTGTCTGTGAGAAATATTTATCTGCACTGTCTGTGAGAAACATTTATGTGGATTGTCTGTTAGAAACATTTTTGAGTGTCTGTGAGAAATATTTATCTGGACTGTCTGTGAGAAACATTTATATGGACTGTCTGTGAGAAACATTTATATGCACTGTCTGTGAGAAACATTTATATGCACTGTCTGTGAGAAACATTTTTTGAGTGTCTGTGAGAAACATTTATATGGACTGTCTGTGAAAAACAATTACATGGACTGTCTGTGAGAAACATTTATATGGATTGTCTGTTAGAAACATTTATATGCACTGTCTGTGAGAAACATTTATATGGACTGTCTGTGAGAAACATTGATATGCACCGTCTGTGAGAAACATTTATATGGACTGTCTGTGAGAAACATTTTATGCACTGTCTGTGAGAAACATTTATATGCACTGTCTGTGAGAAACATTTATATGGACTGTCTGTCAGAAACATTTATATGTTCTGTCTGAGAGAAACATTTATATGGATTGTTTGTGAGAAACATTTATATGGACTGTCTGAGAGAAACATTTATATGGATTGTTTGTGAGAAACATTTATATGGACTGTCTGTGAGAAACATTTCTATAGACTGTCTGTGAGAAACATTTCTATAGACTGTCTGTAAAAAACATTTATATGAACTGTCTGTGAGAAACAATTACATGGACTGTCTGTGAGAAACATTTATGTGGACTGTCTGTGAGAAACATTTTCTGGACTGTCTGTGAGAAACATTTATATGGACTGTCTGTGAGAAACATTTATATGGACTGTCTGTGAGAAACATTTATATGGACTGTCTGTGAGAAACATTTATCTGGACTGTCTGAGAGAAACATTTATTTGGACTGTCTGTAAGAAACATTTACATGGACTGTCTGTGAGAAACATTTATATGGACTGTCAGTGAGAAACATTAATGTGGACTGTGTGTGAGAAACATTTATGTGGACTGTCTGTGAGAAACATTTACATGGACTGTCAGTGAGAAACATTTTTTGGACTGTCTGTGAGAAACATTTATCTGGACTGTCTGTGAGAAACATTTATGTGGACTGTTTGTGAGAAACATTTTTATGGACTGTCTGTGAGAAACATTTTTTGAGTGTCTGTGAGAAATATTTATGTGCACTGTCTGTGAGAAACTTTTCTATGGACTGTCTGTGAGAAACATTTTATGCACTGTCTGTGAGAAACATTTATATGCACTGTCTGTGAGAAACATTTATATGCACTGTCTGTGAGAAACATTTATATGCACTGTCTGTGAGAAACATTTATATGCACTGTCTGTGAGAAACATTTATATGCACTGTCTGTGAGAAACATTTATCTGGACTGTCTGTGAGAAACATTTATATGGACTGTCTGTTAGAAACATTTATATGCACTGTCTGTGAGAAACATTTTTGAGTGTCTGTGAGAACTATTTATCTGGACTCTCTGTGAGAAACAATTACATGGACTGTCTGTGAGAAACATTTATATGAACTGTCTGTGAGAAACATTTATATGCACTGTCTGTGAGAAACATTTTTATGAGTGTCTGTGAGAAATATTTATATGGACTCTCTGTGAGAAACAATTACATGGACTGTCTGTGAGAAACATTTATATGAACTGTCTGTGAGAAACATTTATATGCACTGTCTGTGAGAAACATTTATATGGACTGTCTGTGAGAAACATTTATATGCACTGTCTGTGAGAAACATTTATATGGACTGTCTGTGAGAAACATTTATATGCACTGTCTGTGAGAAACATTTATATGCACTGTCTGTGAGAAACATTATATGCACTGTCTGTGTGAAACATTTATATGGACTGTCTGTGAGAAACATTTTTATGGGCTGTCTGTGAGAAACGTTTATCTGCACTGTCTGTGAGAAACATTTTTTTAGTGTGTGAGAAATATTTATAGGCACTGTCTGTGAGAAACAATTACATGGACTGTCTGTGAGAAACATTGATATGCACTGTCTGTGAGAAACATTTATATGGACTGTCTGTGAGAAACATTTATCTGGACTGTCTGTGAGAAACATTTATATGGACTGTCTGTGAGAAACATTTATATGCACTGTCTGTGAGAAACATTTATATGCACTGTCTGTGAGAAATATTTATCTGGACTGTCTGTGAGAAACATTTATATGGACTGTCTGTGAGAAACATTTATATGCACTGTCTGTGAGAAACATTTATATGGACTGTCTGTGAGAAACATTTATATGGACTGTCTGTGAGAAACATTTATCTGGACTGTCTGTGAGAAACATTTCTATGGACTGTCTGTGAGAAACATTTATATGGACTGTCTGTGAGAAACATTTATATGGACTGTCTGTGAGAAACATTTATATGGACTGTCTGTGAGAAACATTTATATGGACTGTCTGTGAGAAACATTTATATGCACTGTCTGTGAGAAACATTTATATGGACTGTCTGTGAGAAACATTTATGTGGACTGTCTGTGAGAAACATTTATATGGACTGTCTGTGAGAAACATTTATATGGACTGTCTGTGAGAAACATTTATATGGACTGTCTGTGAGAAACATTTATATGGACTGTCTGTGAGAAACATTTATATGGACTGTCTGTGAGAAACATTTATATGGACTGTCTGTGAGAAACATTTTTTGGACTGTCTGTGAGAAACATTTATCTGGACTGTCTGTGAGAAACATTTATGTGGACTGTCTGTGAGAAACATTTATATGGACTGTCTGTGAGAAACATTTATATGGACTGTCTGTGAGAAACATTTATATGCACTGTCTGTGAGAAACATTTATATGGACTGTCTGTGAGAAACAATGACATGGACTGTCTGTGAGAAACATTTATATGAGTGTCTGTGAGAAATATTTATATGGACTGTCTGTGAGAAACAATTACATGGACTGTCTGTGAGAAACATTTATATGAACTGTCTGTGAGAAACATTTATATGCACTGTCTGTGAGAAACATTTATATGGACTGTCTGTGAGAAACATTTATATGCACTGTCTGTGAGAAACATTTATATGGACTGTCTGTGAGAAACATTTATATGGACTGTCTGTGAGAAACATTTATATGGACTGTCTGTGAGAAACATTTATATGGACTGTCTGTGAGAAACATTTATTTGGACTGTCTGTGAGAAACATTTATATGGACTGTCTGTGAGAAACATTTATATGGACTGTCTGTGAGAAACATTTATATGGACTGTCTGTGAGAAACATTTATATGGACTGTCTGTGAGAAACATTTACATGGACTGTCTGTGAGAAACATTTATATGGACTGTCTGTGAGAAACATTTATATGCACTGTCTGTGAGAAACATTAAGATGGACTGTGTGTGAGAAACAATTGTATGGACAGTCTGTGAGAAACATTTATATGGACTGTCTGTGAGAAACATTTATATGGACTGTCTGTGAGAAACATTTATATGGACTGTCTGTGAGAAACATTTATATGGACTGTCTGTGAGAAACATTTATATGGACTGTCTGTGAGAAACATTTATATGGACTGTCTGTGAGAAACATTTATATGGACTGTCTGTGAGAAACATTTATATGGACTGTCTGTGAGAAACATTTATATGGACTGTCTGTGAGAAACATTTATATGGACTGTCTGTGAGAAACATTTATATGGACTGTCTGTGAGAAACATTTATATGGACTGTCTGTGAGAAACATTTATATGGACTGTCTGTGAGAAACATTTATATGGACTGTCTGTGAGAAACATTTATATGGACTGTCTGTGAGAAACATTTATATGGACTGTCTGTGAGAAACATTTATATGGACTGTCTGTGAGAAACATTTATATGGACTGTCTGTGAGAAACATTTATATGGACTGTCTGTGAGAAACATTTATATGGACTGTCTGTGAGAAACATTTATATGGACTGTCTGTGAGAAACATTTATATGGACTGTCTGTGAGAAACATTTATATGGACTGTCTGTGAGAAACATTTATATGGACTGTCTGTGAGAAACATTTATATGGACTGTCTGTGAGAAACATTTATATGGACTGTCTGTGAGAAACATTTATATGGACTGTCTGTGAGAAACATTTATATGGACTGTCTGTGAGAAACATTTATATGGACTGTCTGTGAGAAACATTTATATGGACTGTCTGTGAGAAACATTTATATGGACTGTCTGTGAGAAACATTTATATGGACTGTCTGTGAGAAACATTTATATGGACTGTCTGTGAGAAACATTTATATGGACTGTCTGTGAGAAACATTTATATGGACTGTCTGTGAGAAACATTTATATGGACTGTCTGTGAGAAACATTTATATGGACTGTCTGTGAGAAACATTTATATGGACTGTCTGTGAGAAACATTTATATGGACTGTCTGTGAGAAATATTTATCTGGACTGTCTGTGAGAAACATTTATATGGACTGTCTGTGAGAAACATTTATATGGACTGTCTGTGAGAAACATTTATATGGACTGTCTGTGAGAAACATTTACATGGACTGTCTGTGAGAAACATTTATGTGGACTGTCTGTGAGAAACATTTATATGGACTGTCTGTGAGAAACATTTATATGGACTGTCTGTGAGAAACATTTATATGGACTGTCTGTGAGAAACATTTATATGGACTGTCTGTGAGAAACATTTATATGGACTGTCTGTGAGAAACATTTATATGGACTGTCTGTGAGAAACATTTATATGGACTGTCTGTGAGAAACATTTATTTGGACTGTCTGTGAGAAACATTTATATGGACTGTCTGTGAGAAACATTTATTTGGACTGTCTGTGAGAAACATTTATATGGACTGTCTGTGAGAAACATTTATCTGGACTGTCTGTGAGAAACATTTACATGGACTGTCTGTGAGAAACATTTATATGCACTGTCTGTGAGAAACATTTATATGGACTGTCTGTGAGAAACATTGATACGAGTGTCTGTGAGAAATATTTATATGGACTGTCTGTGAGAAACATTTACATGGACTGTCTGTGAGAAACATTTATATGCACTGTCTGTGAGAAACATTTATATGGACTGTCTGTGAGAAACATTGATATGCACTGTCTGTGAGAAACATTTATATGGACTGTCTGTGAGAAACATTTATATGCACTGTCTGTGAGAAACATTTATTTGGACTGTCTGTAAGAAACATTTATATGGACTGTCTGTGAGAAACATTGATACGAGTGTCTGTGAGAAATATTTATATGGACTGTCTGTGAGAAACATTTACATGGACTGTCTGTGAGAAACATTTATATGGACTGTCTGTGAGAAACATTTATATGGACTGTCTGTGAGAAACATTTTATGCACTGTCTGTGAGAAACATTTATATGGACTGTCTGTGAGAAACATTTATATGGACTGTCTGTGAGAAACATTTTTATGGACTGTCTGTGAGAAACATTTACATGGACTGTCTGTGAGAAACATTTATATGGACTGTCTGTGAGAAACATTTATATGGACTGTCTGTGAGAAACATTTATTTGGACTGTCTGTGAGAAACAATTACATGGACTGTCTGTGAGAAACATTTTTTGGACTGTCTGTGAGAAATATTTATTTGGACTGTCTGTGAGAAACATTTATATGGACTGTCTGTGAGAAACATTTATATGGACTGTCTGTGAGAAACATTTATATGGACTGTCTGTGAGAAACATTTATATGGACTGTCTGTGAGAAACATTTATATGGACTGTCTGTGAGAAACATTTATATGGACTGTCTGTGAGAAACATTTATATGGACTGTCTGTGAGAAACATTTATCTGGACTGTCTGTGAGAAACATTGATGTGGACTGTTTGTGAGAAACATTTATATGGACTGTCTGTGAGAAACATTTATATGGACTGTCTGTGAGAAACATTTATATGGACTGTCTGTGAGAAACATTTATATGGACTGTCTGTGAGAAACATTTATATGGACTGTCTGTGAGAAACATTTATCTGGACTGTCTGTGAGAAACATTTATATGGACTGTCTGTGAGAAACATTTATATGGACTGTCTGTGAGAAACATTTATATGGACTGTCTGTGAGAAACATTTATATGGACTGTCTGTGAGAAACATTTATATGGATTGTCTGTGAAAAACAATTACATGGACTGTCTGTGAGAAACATTTATATGGATTGTCTGTTAGAAACATTTATATGCACTGTCTGTGAGAAATATTTTTGAGTGTCTGTGAGAAATATTTATCTGGACTGTCTGTGAGAAACATTCATATGAGTGTCTGTGAGAAATATTTATATGGACTCTCTGTGAGAAACAATTACATGGACTGTCTGTGAGAAACATTTATATGAACTGTCTGTGAGAAACATTTTTGAGTGTCTGTGAGAAATATTTATCTGCACTGTCTGTGAGAAACATTTATATGAACTGTCTGTGAGAAACATTTTTGAGTGTCTGTGAGAAATATTTATCTGCACTGTCTGTGAGAAACATTTATGTGGATTGTCTGTTAGAAACATTTTTGAGTGTCTGTGAGAAATATTTATCTGGACTGTCTGTGAGAAAAAATTACATGGACTGTCTGTGAGAAACATTTATATGGACTGTCTGTGAGAAACATTTCTATGGACTGTCTGTGAAAAACAATTACATGGACTGTCTGTGAGAAACATTTATATGGACTGTCTGTGAGAAACATTTATATGCACTGTCTGTGAGAAACATTTATATGGACTGTCTGTGAGAAACATTGATATGCACTGTCTGTGAGAAACATTTATATGGACTGTCTGTGAGAAACATTTTATGCACTGTCTGTGAGAAACATTTATATGCACTGTCTGTGAGAAACATTTATATGGACTGTCTGTCAGAAACATTTATATGTTCTGTCTGAGAGAAACATTTATATGGATTGTTTGTGAGAAACATTTATATGGACTGTCTGTGAGAAACATTTATATGGACTGTCTGTGAGAAACATTTCTATAGACTGTCTGTGAGAAACATTTCTATAGACTGTCTGTGAAAAACATTTATATGAACTGTCTGTGAGAAACAATTACATGGACTGTCTGTGAGAAACATTTATGTGGACTGTCTGTGAGAAACATTTATCTGGACTGTCTGTGAGAAACATTTATATGGACTGTCTGTGAGAAACATTTATATGGACTGTCTGTGAGAAACATTTATCTGGACTGTCTGAGAGAAACATTTATTTGGACTGTCTGTAAGAAACATTTACATGGACTGTCTGTGAGAAACATTTATATGGACTGTCAGTGAGAAACATTTATGTGGACTGTCTGTGAGAAACATTTATTTGGACTGTCTGTAAGAAACATTTACATGGACTGTCTGTGAGAAACATTTATTTGGACTGTCTGTGAGAAACATTTATATGGACTGTCTGTGAGAAACATTTATATGGACTGTCTGTGAGAAACATTTATATGGACTGTCTGTGAGAAATATTTATCTGGACTGTCTGTGAGAAACATTGATATGAGTGTCTGTGAGAAATATTTATGTGGACTGTCTGTGAGAAACATTTATATGGACTGTCTGTGAGAAACATTTATATGCACTGTCTGTGAGAAACATTTATATGCACTGTCTGTGAGAAACATTTACATGGACTGTCTGTGAGAAACATTTATATGGACTGTCTGTGAGAAACATTTATATGCACTGTCTGTGAGAAACATTTATATGCACTGTCTGTGAGAAACATTTATATGGACTGTCTGTGAGAAACATTTATATGGACTGTCTGTGAGAAACATTTATATGCACTGTCTGTGAGAAACATTTTTTGAGTGTCTGTGAGAAATATTTATCTGGACTGTCTGTGAGAAACAATTACATGGACTGTCTGTGAGAAACATTTATATGAACTGTCTGTGAGAAACATTTATATGCACTGTCTGTGAGAAACATTTTTATGAGTGTCTGTGAGAAATATTTATATGGACTGTCTGTGAGAAACATTTAGATGCACTGTCTGTGCGAAACATTTATATGGACTGTCAGTGAGAAACATTTTTTGGACTGTCTGTGAGAAACATTTATCTGGACTGTCTGTGAGAAACATTTGTATGGACTGTTTGTGAGAAACATTTATATGGACTGTCTGTGAGAAACATTTATATGGACTGTCTGTGAGAAACATTTATATGGACTGTCTGTGAGAAACATTTATATGGACTGTCTGTGAGAAACATTTATATGCACTGTCTGTGCGAAACATTTATATGGACTGTCTGTGAGAAACATTTATGTGGACTGTTTGTGAGAAACATTTATATGGACTGTCAGTGAGAAACATTTTTTGGACTGTCTGTGACAAACATTTATATGCAGTGTCTGTGCGAAACATTTATATGGACTGTCAGTGAGAAACATTGAAATGCACTGTCTGTGAGAAACATTTATATGGACTGTCTGTGAGAAACATTGATATGCACCGTCTGTGAGAAACATTTATATGACTGTCTGTGAGAAACATTTTATGCACTGTCTGTGAGAAACATTTATATGCACTGTCTGTGAGAAACATTTATATGGACTGTCTGTCAGAAACATTTATATGTTCTGTCTGAGAGAAACATTTATATGGATTGTTTGTGAGAAACATTTATATGGACTGTCTGTGAGAAACATTTATATGGACTGTCTGTGAGAAACATTTCTATAGACTGTCTGTGAGAAACATTGATATGCACCGTCTGTGAGAAACATTTATATGACTGTCTGTGAGAAACATTTTATGCACTGTCTGTGAGAAACATTTATATGCACTGTCTGTGAAAAACATTTATATGAACTGTCTGTGAGAAACATTTCTATAGACTGTCTGTGAAAAACATTTATATGAACTGTCTGTGAGAAACAATTACATGGACTGTCTGTGAGAAACATTTATGTGGACTGTCTGTGAGAAACATTTTCTGGACTGTCTGAGAGAAACATTTATATGGACTGTCTGTGAGAAACATTTTTTGAGTGTCTGTGAGAAATATTTGTGTGCACTGTCTGTGAGAAACATTTATATGGACTGTCTGTGAGAAACATTTTATGCACTGTCTGTGAGAAACATTTATATGCACTGTCTGTGAGAAACATTTATATGCACTGTCTGTGAGAAACATTTATATGCACTGTCTGTGAGAAACAATTACATGGACTGTCTGTGAGAAACATTTACATGTTCTGTCTGTGAGAAACATTTATCTGGACTGTCTGTGAGAAACATTTATGTGGACTGTTTGTGAGAAACATTTATATGGACTGTCTGTGAGAAACATTTATATGGACTGTCTGAGAGAAACATTTATTTGGACTGTCTGTAAGAAACATTTACATGGACTGTCTGTGAGAAACATTTATATGGACTGTCTGGAGAAACATTTATTTGGACTGTCTGAGAGAAACATTTATTTGGACTGTCTGTAAGAAACATTTACATGGACTGTCTGTGAGAAACATTTACATGGACTGTCAGTGAGAAACATTTTTTTGACTGTCTGTGAGAAACATTTATCTGGACTGTCTGTGAGAAACATTTGTGTGGACTGTTTGTGAGAAACATTTATATGGACTGTCTGTGAGAAACATTTATATGGACTGTCTGAGAGAAACATTTATTTGGACTGTCTGTAAGAAACATTTACATGGACTGTCTGAGAGAAACATTTATTTGGACTGTCTGTAAGAAACATTTACATGGACTGTCTGTGAGAAACATTTATATGGACTGTCAGTGAGAAACATTACTATCTACTGTCTGTGAGAAACATTTATATGGACTGTCTGTGAGAAACATTTATGTGCACTGTCTGTGAGAAACATTTATGTGGACTGTCTGTGAGAAACAATTACATGGACTGTCTGTGAGAAACATTTATATGGATTGTCTGTTAGAAACATTTTTTGAGTGTCTGTGAGAAATATTTATGTGGACTGTCTGTGAGAAACATTTATATGGTTTGTCTGTTCGAAACATTTTTTGAGTGTCTGTGAGAAATATTTATCTCTACTGTCTGTGAAAAAAAATTACATGGACTGTCTGTGAGAAACATTTATATGGACTGTCTGAGAAACATTTATATGGACTGTCTGAGAAACATTTATATGGACTGTCTGGGAGAAACATTTTTTGAGTGTCTGTGAGAAATATTTTTGTGGACTGTCTGTGAGAAACATTTATATGGACTGTCTGTGAGAAACATTTTTTGAGTGTCTGTGAGAAATATTAATCTGGACTGTCTGTGAGAAACATTTATGTGGATTGTCTGTTGGAAACATTTTTGAGTGTCTGTGAGAAATATTTATCTGGACTGTCTGTGAGAAACATTTATATGGACTGTCTGTGAGAAACATTTATATGCACTGTCTGTGAGAAACATTTTTTGAGTGTCTGTGAGAAATATTTATCTGGACTGTCTGTGAGAAACATA
>NW_028223363.1:0-11227 GCF_056783735.1 Eptatretus burgeri
TACCGACTACCGAGCACACGGCAACACTTATACAGTTTTACTTCACAGACGGCGCCGACAACACATATACTCAAAGCAAAAGAAAAAGGAAGGGGCCACCCTCAACGATGAGGGGGGCAGACGGGCCTGGGGCCGAGACCGCGTCGAGCCTACCCGTCTGGTGATGAGCCGCAATATGGCGGCGGCGCCCCGACTCCGCGGGCCTCACTGGCACTGCCTGGAACGGGGCCCCCTTCTCACACTATCTCAGCGCGGGGGGAAACAGGAGGGGGTTGTTGATGCTCGGGGGAATGAGGATATCTCGCTGGCTTGGGTCCCGCGACGAGCGACTCCACCGCGACCTCGGTCGCGTTACTGGCCTCCCCTCTCCGCAGCTCCCCGACTCTGACACGAGCGCCCTCTCGACTGCCTTCGCCGCCGCCACAACTCTCCAACTCTCCCACTCTCCACTCTTCTCAACTCCGTCCAACTGCTAACTCTTCCCAACTGCCTCCAACTGCTCGATTCGCTCCGCGCTCGGTGCTTTATAGTCCGACAGGAGAAATCATATGCAGATTTTTGGATCAGGAATTGCTGGTGGGCGGAGCCACGCTCCCCATTGGACAGAGGAAAAGTGGGCGTGAATGATTCTTGATCCGCGAATCTGCATATAGCGATTATACTCCGACGCACCTGGAGGCGGGGCCAAACCGCCCCACGCTCGCTGATAGGACGGAACAGAAGTGGGCGTGAATCGTTCTTGATCCGATTTCTCAGAAAGGCTGGTGTTTTTGCACCCGCTGCTCGGTGCACGCCCTGTACGAGTCCAGGATCGGTGCCCACAAGCGGCGCGGGAATGGCGGTGATGCGATGGTTGCGAGAGCGAGATGTGACGGCAAGGGTCGTGGCTGTTGGCGTTGTTGTTGGTGTGAAGCGGCGTTGCGGTTGGTGGTTGTTGTGTGATGGCTGTTGAGACGTGGTTGGTGGTGGTTGTGGTGGTAGTAATGGCGGCTGGTCCTAAATAAAGATAGTAAAAGAAAAACGGCTTTCCTGAAGGGTCGCAGCCCGAATGAATGACATTTATTCCCTCTAAACAACGGGTTTGGGCCTAACTACACATATACTTACAGAGATATCTCACCTACGGGACCTGAATCGTGGTTTGCGAATTTCGTCAACCACAACAATATCATAATTTTTTTTATTTTTGTTGAGTTGAAATAACACATATAGACATAATTGACCACAACACTTGGAATTTAATTCTTGGACTTGAAATGTTTGATAAACACCATTCTGTAAGAATTTTATGACTTCAACAGGTGGTGGAAGACCAAAAGTATCAAAATAATATTTGTCTTGACTATTAAAAATACAAACCCAATGAGAACCGTTCCCATTATTATCTTCTAAGTTCATAATAATATTCTTTGTATGTTTCGGCACATTTGTTAATTTATCTCTCATACAAATAACCACATTATGAATTTTTAATTTCTTACAATATTTGACAAGTTTTAAATTTGATGTTGTATTCTTTCCAAATTCTTTCAACCACTCATCAATGCTCATTTATTTATTAGAAAGATATAATCCATTACCTCTTTTCGTTAATTTTACACCTGCTTGTGCTATAGAAGAAAGCATATCTCCAACTAACAATCTCGCTTTATCAGGCAGACCTTCAAGTTTTTCAGCAAAATCTACAATTGCACCACTTCCACTAATTTGTTTCTCCAACTCTTTGTTATGTCTTTCCAATTATTTTTGAGCCTGGAGTTGAGCCTTCCTTTCGTTGGCAGTTTTCACCGCTGTTGAAATACCACCCGTCAATGCTCCAACCGCACTTAAACCAGCAAATAAAGGAATTAGAAATGGGAGAAATCCTCCACTCGTCTCTCTTATTGAATATTTTTTCAACATTGGTTTTGTCATTTTAATTTTAAGTGAGCCAGTGTCATTCAAGATTTTAACCTGTTCTCTTGTGAGAAAAACATCAATTCTTACTGCTCCTTTTCTCTGAATTGTATTAACGTTAATCGTACAAGGCTTTTGATTTTGAACACAAGATGATAGTTTATGAAGATTGATTTGATTAACATATACCCCAGTTGGTACTTTGCCACTCATATATTTAACAAAAAATTACGTGAGACTAATCATCACACCATTATCTGTATTAATCTGCAAATTCTGTTTCTTCCAAAAGCAAACAATATGTATCAACTTCTTCACTCTCTCCTCTTTCAATGTATAGGGAAGTATCCACTCGATTAGACTTTATAGTTTCCTTTTGAGCGCTCAGGTCAAACGCATAGATTGTATACAAACTTTTAAATGCTGTCATATCTAAAATAGGTTCTTTATTTCCATTACTTTCACACACCTTTTGGTAAGACTTGTATGCTTCAGCAAAATCATTTTTTTTCCCAATTAATTTCCAATCTATCTCGTGGATAAAATGTTCCATCTAGAGAAACGCGAAGTTGTTTCACCTTAGCATTATCACTCAATGCATTATTCTTATCAGTCGCAGTATCACCATCTGGCTTTTTAAAAATCATCCACAGATATCGTGGCTTTCCTTCCAGAACACCCAAATTCCACGTGTAAGTAGTTTGGTTGAGTTTAACGTGTTGACATCTTCTTTTGAGGTATGATACACTGAGTGGTTTCTTTGAGTTAAGTCTTCGATTCAACATCTCTTCTGTTTTAAAATTAGGAGTATATTCACTGATATACCAACTCATTTCCTCAATTACAAATTTATTCTGTTCACCAAAAGCACTACCAACACCAAAAAGCAATCTATTTTCATTATCATTCCTTTGTAGTTGAAATCTAATTTTAAGACGATACAGAACTTTATCATGATCACAAAATCCAAATATACCTTTAAGAGGAACTGCCACAGTAAAACTATTTTCTGCTTTTGTATCATCATTATACATTCCTTTCCTTTGAGTATATCCAGGGTCTGTGTTTGTTCCCGTTGACATATCAGGAATAAAACCTTTGACAGACCCCTTTCCCATTCTATCACTGAATGTATAGAGTGTAAATTTCATCATTTCAGATACAGCAGAGACATAATCAACCGCTTCAACTTCTTGTGTTCCAATATACAAACGAACACTATCAAACATTTTCCAGAAGAAATCATTTACAAGTGTAGCGTTTGTGTTATTCCCAGCTTTATTGAATTTAAATTTACACAACAAGAAACTTTCGGAGAGATTCAAGTAGGTTTGTTGATTATTTATTTCAAAACTTTTTGTACCATTCGTATTCCAGTCTGTTCCAGTTATTGCATTTACCTTGAAGTAATCTTCTTTTTTAGTGGAGTTTGAGATAATAATAGTATCATCCAAATCATAGATACTATCAATTGCTTCCATACTTGTATTTATTTAGGAAAAAAGGTGTTAAAACTTTTGAAACCCTGATCCAAGTATTTGAATTATTTTCTGTCGTTCTTGAGGGGACAACTGAGTTTTGCCTTTCTTAATTTCTTTTATTGCTTGTAATTTATGAGATTCCTTCAGGGCATCTTTTATGCTCTTTACAGCACCTGCTAAATTTCCCACAGCAGAAGTAGTTGAACCAATTAGATCTTTATGTTTAAGAATAGTTGAACCAATACCCATTAGAGTATCAATTATCCCATCTCCTCTAAATTGATGTCCAACACCCCTTTGTCTCTTAGGTTTATAGTATCCTCTACCAAGATACATACCTTCACCCTTGTAGTATGGGGAAAGGAACATACCATCCCCTGTAATTATTTTATATTTTCCCAACTCGTGTTTCCTCACAATAACCATCGTATTTATTTATTGGAAAACTTCACGTAGGTGAATTCTGATGGATATAACTTCTCCATTAAAAGAAATCACACGATTATCTTGGTCGGTTATCCTAAAATTTACTCTGTGTATGGTTTTTCCTGACACAGGGAGATAAACCAAATTTTTGGGTTCCATATTGAATTTATAACCAATTGGGGTTGAGTATGCGCTGAATGAAAATATTGTATTTGTTTTTTTTCCATCATTATAAGCACCATCAATCAAATCACAGTGAATTAACACCAAATTTATTCCTGAGGATATTTGAATGACATTATCACTGTAAAACGTCCCATTAGTTTCAATCTTTTTGAGGAGAAACCCAATAACTCTCTAAATGAATTATCAATTGTGAAATCAACCTTGCAGTTATTTTTAACTTTAATCGTTGATTTTGAAGTATGTTTTTGAATGTCTATAACAATATTTTTTGGTTCATCACCCTGTTCTTTCATAAGACGAGCAATTTCGGAAGATATTTGAGAAATCTCATATGCTCCGGGTGAGACTGTTATCGTTTTGTATCCACTTCCGGGATTATAACTAAACTTGTCATTTTTATCTGTTATATTAAATAAAGTATTATAAGTTTCCATGGACAATAAAGATTCCTCATATTCTTTTGTTGGGTCAAGTTGTAGTGGGTATGGGAATGAAGATGTGTGGTCGCTTGTTGTGAAATTAAAACTCAGGATTGTGCTTCTCATCTTATTTAATATGAGATAAAATGTCTTTATATTGATATTTATTAATTATTTTCATGTTCATCAACTGGTCTAAAATGGCTGATGCTTCATTAAAACAATTGTTATTTCCAGCCTTCTTACTACCTAACAACAATAACAGTCTATTAACTAATTGCGATGGGTCATTTGGAAGAAAACTAACACCTGAACCAAGGATACTTAAAGCCTGAATAATGTGTTTCTCCTTCTCATTCTTCCTACTTTTACCAGAAAGAATAACCTTATAATTTAGAGTGTTCAGCAGATCAATATATACTCTATCATCATTATTTTCCATATCCAATGGTTTATCAATATACTTTGATTCATCCCTCACAGTTGAACCTTGTCTTCCATCTTTTGTGAGAAGAAACATTAATCTCGGAGTTAGTTTTACAGGGGGTTGAGCAGAACCCAAGAACCTTAATTCATCATTAAATATCAATACCTTTTCTTGAAGAAGATGAAATATTGCTGGTTGTTCTGTTGGAATGAGTCCTGCTTTGGTTTTTGAATCCGCTGAATATTCATTGTTTTGAACAGCATTCACAATATAATCAGGGGGTTGATTAATCTCTTCCAGTTGTTGAAATAAACCTTCATCATCATATACTTTTAATTCTCCTAAATGCTCTAATTCTTCCTCCGTCATTTGATCAAAATCTTTTAACATTTGAAGTTTTTTAGGAGTATATTCTACTGTGGGAACTGTGGAAACATCTTTCATTTTTTCTTGGGAAGTTTTTAAAAGTGGTTTAAAAATTTTCTCTTGTTTTCTTTCAAATGCTTCTTCGCCCGTTAGTTTCTGTCTGCGTTTCTTCTTTATGTCTTCCTGTTGTTTTCCAACTTTTGAAACCAACTCTTGATGTTCCTTAAATCTTCTTGCTCTTTCTTTTGCATCCATTTATTTATTGTAAAATATAATTTAATGAATTGTAAAGATCAACAGGGAAATTTTCCTTTTCTTCATCATTCAAGTAGATGTGTTCAAATAAATCCTTTTCTTTAAATATTTCATCAAATTCTTTATTAACATTAATGCGAGTTGTAATTTCTTCTTCACTAATACTTGCATCTCTGCTTTTCATACGTTTGCGTTGAGTTTCTTCATCAACATCAAAACCGAATGATAAAAATCTTCACTCCACTCAGATGTTTAATAATTTGTCTCGTTCCTTCTGGATTAGTTTCTAATATCCCAAGACCACCAGATTTTAGTTTCCTTAACTCACTCTTACAATGTGAATATTTTGTTGTACCAAGAGAAACCTCCTCAATCGCATATGTTCCTCCACTGAAATATCGTGATAATCTTCACCTTTTACTTCTCCAGGTCTTATTGCTCTAGTTGTTGTTGATACAATGCGTATCACGGGGTGTTTTTTAAGTAAATTTACAATATTCTCATTTGTACTACACAAGAACCTTGATTTATGAAAGTTTTTTCCAGAAGCAGATTTACCCACAAGATTTACAATAATAGTTGTCATTTATATATGTTATTGTTTATAAAACAAAAAATATATCCCTTAATATCTCATCTTGTTTCACAACAATATATTTATAGTTTTCAGTCGTGTGCTTCATGTAATCCTCAAATTTCTTTTTACTACATAATGTAGAACAATTATCTCTCCAAAAATTATTGATATCTATTGAATTTAACTTGAATAAAATAAAAGTATTAGCATTGTTTCTGATGGAACGACGAGGAAGTTGAAAGTACGATTGACTAAGATAAATACAATTACAAGAAGAATGTCTCCCTCTTGTGTAGTAGCTGTCCATTACCGTTTGGTTTCTCTCATTAACACAATCATCAAAGATAACGAGGTTCTTTTTTGATTTATCCAAGTCTTGGGGAGACGGTATATCATCTGTATTATCACTAAGAATACAAGTTATAGGATTTGATTTCTTTTTACATCTCTGTGGATCACAAAATAGTTGAATTATATCTTTCAATGTTATAATCATTTAGGTTTTTTTGACGTTTAAATAAACCGATTATATCTTCTTTTTGAAGACCAGCATTAAAACCTTGTGAGAGTAGTTGATACTCTGGTTGAAAACTCGACTTTGTGAAAATTATTAAATTATCATAATCTAAAAAGTTGGGAGTGAGGAGCATTTTTAAAAGTAAGCAGGTTTTTCCACATCCACTTGAACCAACTATGAGACATCTTAATGAATTTGGGAGATTTTTATGGTTGTTAAATTTTATCTTATTTTCCCAAATGGGTAAAAAATCATTCATTTATATATTTGGAAAACAGGTTATTTAATTTATTATTGGCTTTTTTAGAAACTATATTTTATCCTAAGTTCAGGTTTAATTTCAAGATAATCCATTATTTTATTTATACAATATCTTGTGTTGATATTTCCCTGAAAATTACATCCATGAATAATATATAACAACAATCCTTTGAACATTTCTCTTGTACGTTCAGTTTCTTCCCTTGTAAGGAAAGGTGTGTTATCACCCTCATACTTTACATTCATTTCTCTAATCAATCTTGTAAAGTAATTCATTTTTGGTGTAAATCTAAAAGAATTATTTTCCTTTTTATATTTTTTATTATCATTAATGAGAAGATAATCACAGAATATACATTGTTTATAGGCTTTTGACTCTGTGTTTAATCCCCGTCTTTCACACGCAGGACAATTCTCAAATTTGTCATATGGAGAATCAGGAAAGTCTAGCATATTTATAAAGTAAAACTTTACTTAAACTGAAATTCATCTATACTTTCAGTTGTATATTGGCTCATATTTAATAATATTACCATCGATATCGATATACTTTTTCATTATCAGATTCAACGACAACATTTTTTATATTAAAGGTAATTTTAAAATGATCGTTAACTACTATTGAACGAAATGTCATTTCACCTGATATATTAACATCCTTTATTTCATCAGGATTTACATCTTTAGGGTTGTTGAAAAAAATACTAATTTCTCCTTGCATATTACAGATGGTCTTATCTTTTCTTTCTAAAGCTTCATCCATAAGGTTTTTGTTTTTTGATACTTTTTCTTGTTTCATTGCTTTTTCTAGTTTTGAATATATTACTAGAAGGAGAGGAGAAACTTTTGTTAGAGATACTTTAATTGATGTTCTACCAGGTATACTAAAAGCCCTTCCACTGAAGGAAATTGAAGAACTCATATTATTTACTATAATAGTTTTTATCCAATAGTTGTTATATTTATCTTTGTTCAATTTTACATCCTTGACATATTTCTCAGTATCTTTAACAAATGAAGAGATTGATTGAAACTTGTCCTTTGTGTCTTGAAACATTGTATTTATTAAGTGAAAAAGTTGGAGGATAAAATGGTTTTAAGCACAGATTCACCTATAAGTTAAACGAAATTTTCATCAAGAAAATTTTAGTTTAATCAAAGTTTTATTATATAAATATGGTGAATACAACGTACTGCGATGTTTGTAATCACAAATATAAACATTATAGAAAACACCTCCGAACCAACAAACACACATTTAATCTATTTCATCAAATATCTCCTCTTGAGTTGGAAAGAAAACATTGTGATATCTGTTCAAAGGATGTTTTGAAGAGTAGTTATAATAAACATCTTCAATCACAAAAACACAAGAAAAATGAGTTTAAAGTAAAGGGAGACTATTATATTGAAAACACTGATGGGGCATTTAAAGGGCATATAAAAATAAGGATTTTTCAATTTGGAGAACCCGGTCCATCATCAATAGCTGAATCAATTGAAATAGTGAAACCCGATGTTGAAAATTTTATTAAAAAGACATTAAAAGAAATGAAAACTTTAAAGTTTTATATGGGAGTGAAAATGAATATGAAAAGACAAGATGAAGAACATACTCCTTATATGAGAACAGATCTTCATTTTATAACATCATTTCAAGATTTTTTGAATAGTGGGGTTTATGAAGAACTATCAAGACAAGAGGAGGATGTTGATAATACAGTGGTAGGAAGTGGATTCAATATTAAAAAATCATCTTTTTAGATATACACATTCTAAAATCAAACCCTCTTAAAGCTTCTTCTTATATTGAATTATCAAAGAAATAAAACTAAAGAAGGCAGTTGTTAATATTAAGAACAATGATAATAAATGTTTTCTCTGGTCTGTTTCTTGCTCACTTTCATCCACCAAAATGAAATTCAGAAAGAGTAAAACAATATATGAAATATGAGAATACCTTGGACATTAAAGATTTTAAATTCCCAATGCCACTAACAGATATTCCTAAATTTGAGAAAAAGAATAATCTTTCTATTAATGTATATGGATTAACGGATACAAACAAAGTTCAAATATTAAAAATTTCAAACAACTATAAAAATGAAGAAACACACATTGATCTTTTATATTTTTAGTGTTGGAAAGAATTCACATTACACATACATCAATAATTTATCAAGATTAATCTCTTCTCAGGTATTCAGAACAGCAAACAAAATATATCCTTGCAAGCGATGTCTTAATTCATTTCATACAAAAGAACCGATTAGAACAACATTCAAAATATTGTAGTAATCATAAATCAGCTGTAATTACAATGCCTAAACCTGGTGAAAAAGATTTCTTTTGAAGATTATAATAAATCTATCATGCACCCATTTGTGATATACGCTGATTTTGAGTGTATCCTTAAAAAGATTAATACTGCTTCTCCTAATCCAAAAGAATCATATACAAATAAATATTGTGGTTTCTGTTATTATATCAAATCATCTGTTGGAGAAAAGTATAACAAACTTGAACATTATCGTGGAAAAAAAGCTTCACAAGAGTTTGTAAAACGATTAGAAAAGGATTGTATAAGACTCACTAAATTGATGAAAGAAACAAATGAACCGATGAAATTAACCAAAGAAGAAAAATTAGAATTTAGAAAGAACAATATCTGTCATATTTGTGAGGGGGAAATTAAGGAGTCCAAAGTTAGGGATCATTGTCATCTTACTGGTAAATATAAAGGTCCCGCTCATTCCTGTTGTAATCTCAATTATAAATTACCTTCTTTTATTCCAGTCTTTCTTCACAACAGCGCCAACTATGATACACATCCATTTATAAATGAACTTTCAAAAACACCAGGGAATATTTCTGCCATAACAAACACAAGTCAAAAGTATATTTCATTTACAAAAATGATATTCACAAAACCTTTAACTCGTATTAGGTTTCTAGATTCTTACAAGTTTATGGGAACACCACTAGCCTACCTCGCATCAAATCTAAGCTCCACGGACTCTTTTTCCAAATCTTAATTCATTCTCACTAAAGAGGAAATTCAGATTAAAGAGAGAATTCAAAGTAAAGAGGAAATTCTAATTAATGAGGAAATTAATGAAGAAATTCTAACTGAAGATGAAATTCTAATTATAAAGAAAATTCGAACAATGAATGAAATTCTAACTAAAGAGGAAATTCTGATTAAAGATGAAATTCTGATTAAAGAAGGAATTCTTACGAGAGAGGAAATTCAAACAAGGAATGAAATTCAAAGTAAAGAGAAAATTCTTACAAGTAAGGGAATTTATCCTTATGATTATATGGATTCATTTATGAGATTTAAAGAAACACAACTTCCATCAAAAGAAAGTTTCTATAATAACCTTTATGAAGAAGAGATAAGTGATAAGGAATATAAACACGCACAAGAAATATGGAAAATATTTAAGATAAAGAACCTTGGAGAATATCATGATTTATATCTAAAAACAGCATGTTTTATTGTTAGCTGATGTGTTTGGAAGCTTTTTAGATCACTCTGTCATAATAAAAATTGTTATGGATTCGATCCCTGCCCCACTATTTCACAGCTCCTGGTTTAGCTTTGGAGTGCAATGTGTTGAAAACCCATGACAGAAACAAGATATAGATTTAATCAGTGATGTTGATATGCTTTTGATGATTAGAGAAGTCCAAGAGAGGTGGAATATCACAAGTATGTTCAAAAAGATAATGCTTTAAAAGCAAATAATAAATATCTTCCAAATTATGATAGTGAAAAAGATAGTAATTATTTGATGCTAATAATTTGTATGGATGGGCAATGTCTCAATCTCTGCCTTATGGTAAATTAAATTGGGTGGAAGAAAAGGATTATGAAAAAGGCTTTTGATGAATATTGTTATTTCTTCTTTAAGAGGAATTGAATGACGAAGAGGAAGGTTATTATTTTGAAGTTGATTTGAGGTACCCGAGTGAAGATCTTCCATAATAAGCACGTAAAGATACTTCCTTTTGCATGTGAGAAAGAAACCCCAAAGAAAAGAATGGTTAAGTGATTATCATAAAAAGTTTTAATATTAAAGGTAAATCAACAGAAAAGTTATTAACAACATTCTGTTGATAAAGAGGGATATGTTTTGCATCAGAGAAGCTTAAAACAGTTTTTGAGAGAAGGATTGAGAGTAGCTAAAATTCATAGAGTTTTAAAAATTTAAACAAAGTCCCTTTGGGTGAAAAAGTACTATATTCAATTCAATACAGATATGAGAGCAAATACAAAAGTAAAATTTGGGAAGGGGACTTTTATAAATTAATGAATAATGATGTATTTGGAAAGACTATGGAAAATGTTAGAAACAGGCAAAACATTAAGATTCGCACAGCATCTTGGAAAGAAGCTTGAGGATTGATAAA
>NW_028223364.1:0-11123 GCF_056783735.1 Eptatretus burgeri
ATGTGGATGGATCTGGATGAAATTTGGTGGGAAGGTTGGGTGTGTGACAAGGGACAAACTGATTAGATTTTAGTGAAGATCCGGATCCAACGACTCGAATTTTTTAAGTGATTCTTCACCATCGAGAGATGGGGACAAACTAATATGTCGCATGATATCTCAAGTATTGGATGGATTCGAATGAAACTTGGTGGACACATTAGGTGTGTGGTAGTAAATTGATTGGATTTTGGTGAAGGTCCGAATCGGGATCTGGATATGATAGTTATTTCAGGGGAGAGCGGGGTTTGAAGCATTGGGATTCTCGTGGTGTGCTCTTTGTGAGATAGCCGTCGCAGCTGTGGGAGGAACTCTGGAAGGGTTTGAAACAGCTAAAGGACCCACCTTGTGTTGCTTTTCGTAGTTGCTTTATGCAGCTTTCTTCAGCGAGAAGAGCATGGGAGAAGTCAATTCCTTTATATGTATAAAAGATGTTTTTGGAATTTTTTTACAAATTAATTAAAGATGAAAAGCTGAATAGTCTTGCATCAAAAAGTATTCAACCCCTTTGCTATGACACTCCAAACTGAGCTCGGGTCCATCCAATTTTCTTTGATCATCATCGAGATGTCTACAACTTGAATTGGCCACAGGTGGACTCTAATCAATTGATTGGACATGATTTAGAAGGAAACACACCTTTCTATATAAGGCCCACAGTTGCCTGCATGTCAGAGCAGAAACTCGACCATGAAGTCCAAGGAACTATCCCAAGAACTCCAAGAGAGAATTGTGAAGAGACATAGATCTGGGGACATGAATAAAAATTTCTGGAGTGTTAAAAGTTCCCAGGAGCACAGTGAGCTTGCTCCATTAGGAAATGGAAAGAATATGGAACTTCCCAAACTCTTCCTGGAATTGGTCATCTGACCAAATTGAGCAACTGGGCAAGAAGGACCTTGGTCAGGGAGGTGAGCAAAAACTATAGAGTTTCTTAGCTGAGATGGGAGAACCTGCTGGAAAGACAACAATCTCTGCAGCACTTCACAAATCTAAGCTTTATGGGAGAGGGGGCCAGACTTTGAAGCCACTCCTGAGAAGAAAAAGAGAGACACATGACAGCATACATGAGTTTTGCAAAAGGCACGTGAAAGAGAGAGCATGAAGCAAAAGATTCTGTGGTCTGGATGAAATTAAAAATTGAACTCTTAGAGCCACAAATGCAAAGCGCTACATCTTGGTGGAAAGCGAACACAGCTCATCACTCCTCTTCCAACACCATCCTCACCGTTTAGCATGGTGGTGGCAGCATCATGCTCTGGGGATGCTTTTCAGTGGCAGGAATTGGGAGACTTGTAAGGATAGAGTGTAACAATGGAGCCAAATCAGGCGAAATCCTCTTGAGGAGAACCTGCTTCAGAGGTGCAAAAACAACTTGAGACTGCAGCTAAGATTTATGTTCCAACAGGGAAAATGATCATGACCCCAAACATGCAGCTAGCTTAACACGAATGTGGCTTCAGAACAAGAACATAGGAAACTCCCTCGAGGTGGCGCAGCCAAAGCCCAGATTTCAAATCCCATTGAGAGAATTTGTGGAAAGATTTGAAGATTGCTGTTCACCGACATTCCCCATCCAACTTGACAAAGCAGAGCAAATATACAAGGAAGAATGGGAGAAAAACCCCAAATCCAGATGTGCTAGGCTGTTAAAGACATACCCAAGAAGACTTCGAAGCTGTAATCACTGCCAAAGATGCTTCTACAAAGTATTGACGCAAGGGGTTATTGATGCAAGCCATTTTCAGCTTTTCATTGGTTGTAAAAATTTCTAAAACATGTTTTCACTTTTGTCATTGTAAATTATCTTGGGGAGATCAGTGACATTTTTTTTTAAAATTCAATCAATTATAGATTCAGCTTGTAACAACAAAATGTGAAAAAGTCAAGGGGTGTGAATACTCTCTCTGAAGGCACTGTACGTGTGTGTGGGTATCTCTCTCCACATATTTTTATAGCTACTTTTTAAAAAACAAAGTACAGTATTTTAAAGGTGCATTACATTTACAAGTGCCACATGTTATCGTTTATATGTTTATTTCACTCGAGGTAATCAAAAACAAGGCCCTTCTGCACCATCAGAATTTCAAAACAGGGGGCGGATTCCCAGGGACTGTCACTCTCCCACTGGTGACACCCTCAGGCAGCCACCTCCACCTCTAACCAAACTTCTGGGGAAAAAAAAACAATAAACCTGGTACAGCTGTATGCTGTCCAGACAATTTCTGTATCGATCTGTCTTCCACAATGATTCCCCTAAATGGGGAGCCAACAATGTTAATCTGGCTTTGCATATGAAATTCTACCTCTCACAGTAGGTACAGTATTTGACCAACATACCAACACACAGCAGCCTACTCTTACAAAGTGACCAAGGAGATCTCCCAATGTATACCAGTAAATGGGACACCAAATTTATCTGCCAGTATAAGGATGTGGTGTACTCACTGATGCAACGAAAACACCAAGGAAGGCAGTCTACAGTCTAGTTTGGAGTTAGACCCGAACAAGACAGCTCAGAGGCATGCCCACCAACTCTGTCTGAGCTATTCTGTAGCACCATCAGCATTAAATAATGTTTATCAAATTATTCAACAACAGCTCAGTCTACGTATGAGTTTTAACATCATCACTCTAGGCACACCAAAACTCAGGATCAACATGGATGTGTTCCAAATCAAGAGGAAATATGTTGCTAAGTACCCCGACTTAGAGAGAGAGAACTTACAACTGCAATAACAAAGAAAACAGAATGCAAAGGCTTATTCAACAGAATGTAAAAGAGGAAAAACCAAAAGGCTTAAAGCATTTCCAGAACGGTGCAAATTTAACGCAGGCTTTTATTTATAAAAAGGCAGACAGTTTTCTCTGGGATGCAAGAAACTTTGTTCCTCGATTCCCGTTAAAGAACAGATCGTCAAAACGTGATGCAAAATAAAACAACAGCAACATCACTACCTGGTCGGTTTGGGCCAATCTACATATTAAGCAAGCATGGATGAACGGTTTTGCGTATAAATACGCGACATCTGCATCCAGTAGACAGGTTGTTGAGACCAAAGTGGAAGGAAATACTGCACTCTGTTAATTACACGCAATGTGACAGAAACACTTTTGCTTACTGTAGTGGCAACGTTATTTGTGGGCAATTGGTGAAGCCTCAGCGATCGAAACTTGTATAAAGCTCTCAACACTGCTGGTTTACAGCTCCTCATAGCATGGAGCCTGTAGTGGCTGTTAAAGATTACTTTAACAACCGGAATAGCACAGGTCGGAACAACAGTAATTGTAGTGTTAAATGATGCGGTGCGAAATGGTAGGATGGCAAACTTACATTCTTAATTGCTTTATGGGTGTGAGAAGTTGTAGAATTAAGAGGTCACGGAAATCGTTCAAATTACCTCTTACCCGAAAAAACCCCTTACGTTGAACATTCTAATCCACTGGATTGAAAGGTTTTTTTCAGATTTGATAGCAAAGGAATGAACGTAAAATAAAAGATTACTGAAAGACAAGTAACCGAGAAGGCTGGATTCCACCAACAAAATGCAATTTTTTTTCCTGATATTAGTAACGATAAAAGAACTTTTTTTTGTTTTAAAACGACAAAGAAACCTGTTTTAAAACCAAGTAAGAGGGTTTTGGAAGAAAGAAAAAAAAGGGAGGGTTTCGAAAATCTTTACAAAGGGATGTGGGAATGTTGAAGGTTATGGGGAGGGGGAGGGATGGGAAGAAGAATTCCACAATAAGTCCGTTATCAATATACATTGGATATCAAACCGTGTGTGCTACATTGAGAGGGAAAGAGGAAAAGCCAAGTAAATTTGTAGGATACCTGGCAAAATATAAGGATGAGAAATAATTCAAGGAAGGAGTCCTGGAGGAAGTTAATTAAATTCCTATAAAGCATCAAGGAAAATAATTAACAGCAACAGCAACAGTGGAAGAAATCATCGTGTGTCTGTAGCTCCAGCAGAAAGGCTGAGATTCGTATGTTCTCGTATTATCAGACAAAGCGGAGGCCATCTTCCAAAAGGACAGCGCATGAAGGTGCAAATTTGGTCTCCCGCGAAAAGAGCTCAGCTTCCACAGTGAGGAGCTAAAAAAAATCCTTCTCAACAAAGCAAGCAAAAGTGGCCGAGGAACTCGCCTCCACCTGCCATCAGAAACAGCCCTGGTCATGGCAAAAAGGATCGATGGCTTTCAGTAGGTGTTTAGGCTCAGAGAACAGAGACATCTTATTGCCGATGAGACGTGAGGATCGAAGCTGGTGCTCCCAGTGGCATGGGCGCCTCCGATCACTGGGCCTGTGATGCCTGCACGCCATGCTTGAGCTTTCTGTAGCTCCCTACAAAGGTTCGAGGAACAAGAACAGATGGGGGGTGTAAAATGGGCACGATTGATGAAAATCTGTGTGCGAGATATTCTTTGCATTATCAAATCCATGGATAAAGCATTTTAAACTTTCATACATTGATCAGCTTAAATAAACAATTAACAGGCATCAGTTTCACCCTTTTTGGGCTCATTGGCTTGGAACTGCTTCCCCCAAGTTAATGTGACTAGCTTAATGCTTCACCAACAACTCTCGAGGAAAAAGCAGCTAAGACAAGCAAGAGTAAGTTTTCTCACACACACACACACACACACACACACACACACACACACACACACACACACACACACACACACACACACACACACACACACACGCACACACACTATGCCAGGATAAAAATGCGTCAGGGTAGGTGGAAGCCGAAATGGCGGGGATGCAAAACTGTCGGGTGAAAGTAGAGAGGGTATGGGGCATAAATGGAGATTGGATGGGGTAGGGTGGCAAGGGGTTCCTCACTTTTGCATATATGGAGAAGAATTTTAATATACAACAAAGCCTGGAAAGCAACTGCTTCAAAATTTGGATTTTGTCCCTTTTTTTTAATAGCAGTTTCAAAATTATTTACCAAATAATTGATCAGGAAATGCATCATACCTTTCCAACAAAGGCATTCTTCAGCGTTCCTCGCTTAGTTCCCTTTGAAGTTGTGCAGAGCTTTTTCGGCTGCCAGGAAGGAGCGCAGCGTGCCTTACAAGCTCCGAGGAGGAAGGTCTTCTCTCCGGCTCCAGGAGAAATCATAGCCTGGAAGAGAGTGCACAAGAAGTTTTTGCCCGAGCCGGCGAAAGCAGGTTGTGGCTGTCACTTTACAGATGGCGTTGGAAACCATATTAAATCGAGGTATTTGTGGAAGATTTTTGCTCTATCTCTCCAGCAACAATGATGGCACTTTGCTGTGGCTACACTGTAGGTGTGAGAGGATATTGTTCTTGTCTGCCGATGAAGCATTACCGTAAGAAGGCGGGTGAGAGCAGGGGGAGAGCGGTCGTGGTATCTGGAGGGAGATGGCCACTGCAGGATGGAAGTGCCATTCTCGTGGGAGCCGTTTACCGGGCAACAGTCCACAACCTGCTGCCTCCACAGCAGTCAATGACAAAGCAAATACATCTGCCTTTGGCAAGTTGCAGAATACGCTGATGGAAAAACAATGGTGGAGTGGGATGATAGTACCAATCAGTGAAAAACTGACAAGACACACACAACGTGCAGACATAATGTACAAATATAAACTTTTATATATTTGATAAAGTGGTGATTAAAAACCTTTATATATTTGAAGAGAGGTAGATTGTGCTTGCATTTGACAAGTGGCAAAATAAATCATGTGAATCAAGAATGATCAGAAGAGCTCTATATTTAAGTTTACAAGTATAGTAATTACAATTTTCAAATTTAAATAGTTAGACCAGGCTGTCATTAATTTCTTAGTACAGTCAGAGAATTTGGCTGGAAGCTATATTTTACAATCTATGGAGTGTAAGGGAACAGTTTCAAAATATGCACTGCGACACGTACCACTCACTGCACACAATCCGTAAATGATGAATGCTTACTACTTCCTGCATTACACCATTCGTAAGCGGCAAACGCGAGACACTTCTTGAATCATCCCTGCCATAAAACCTGGCTCGGTTATGTTGACGAACTATTTTGTGATTTTCTCACTGAAATTATGGATTCAAGTTACATCAGTATGACAAATTTCAATTTTCTTGCCCACCTAGAAAGTACTAAACATATAGTGTGTGTGTGTGTGTGTGTGTGTGTGTTGAGAACACACACACACACACACACACACACACACACACACACACACACACACACACACACACACACACACACACACACACACACACACACACACACACACACACACGCACACACACACACACAAGTCGCTGACGGCCTCACGTCCTTTCTTGTATCAGTCACCTCAACCTTCACCTCCACCAAGCCTGCACACAAACTACTGTACTTTGCATCGCACATAAAGAAATGTATCTTACTGTAGAGTGACGGAGAGGCATCGTAAAGTGTTACCTTAAAAGTCATTAACCTAAAAAGTGAAATTTGATGTTATTCATCAAATGACATGTAAGTTGATGTTGCCGAGTTTAGGGTTTGCCTCCCACGACAACGTTGCATACCATCAACAAAAATAGGACCATGTGTCCTGAAGCTCACCTCGATCAGTGACTCACACAGTGACTCAAGCTCCCCCAGAGGCCTTAGACCAGTGTTCCTCAAGGTGGGGTGCGGTGGGCGTGGTAATATTTTCAGTGGGGGCATGAGGATTCAAAACTCTTTTTCAAGATCAAAGGAACCATGATGTGGCTGTCTGAGGAGAGCGAAAATAAATACCCAAACTCGGCTACTTTGTGCAAGGGAGAGTAGTGATAGAATTTCCATCATCTTATTTGGTCGAATGTGGATTTAGTGTTGCTACCGATTTGCTGCAAGCTAAGAGAAATCGACTGGAAATCACGAAACGTGGTGATTTAAGGGCTGAAACTGACAAAAATTGGTTCCTCCGGGAATCAAGCAAATCTGCAGCCAGCGTCAAGGACAGAGACTCCCATTGAAGTGAGTAGCAATTGAATAAAATTTACAGCCAAGTTTATTTTAATAAAGCCTTTTGAATACATATGCTGGTATATACTGTACGTGTCTCCAATGTGGTGGGGCGTACGATTTTTTTTTTTGAAAAAATCAAAGTGTGGCGTGGGGACAAAAAGGTTGAGAAACACTGGATTAGACCCTCATTTTTTAGCTCCCGTTGGACTTAGGACCAAAACGGGGGATTATGGAATTGGTCTAGATTTTCGTGACTATTGCATGCATGTGTGTGTCGACAACCAATATCTTGGACATGTATGGACCGATTTTATTCGTATTTCTTGGCACAAAGACAACACATGATGGTATACATATGCGCATCATTTTTTCCAACATCATATCCAAGATATATATTGGCCGACTGGCGGTCATTTTAGTTAAAAAATAAAATAAAAACCGGTGTCGAGCACCATTTAGGACATGCATTACTAATGTTGTTCAAACTTGGCACACAGATCATGAAGGGGATGAGAAGCTTACATAAGCACGTCATTTTATTTTTCCAAGATGGCCGATTGGCAGCCATTTTAGTTGTAAAAAAACAACCTCATGTTGAACACGTCCTCAACCATTTTCCAGACAAGCATTTAACGCTTTTGTTCAAACTCGGTACACAGAAAATGAATGATGGCTTACATATGCACGTCATTTTAATGCGGTCGATGCACTTTCGTACATGACAGGTGATGAAAGTAGTGGTGAAGTTTCAATTTTTTTTTGTATACACTGTTGAGGTTAAATGAGACCCAACACACAGAACGTACAAGGAGAGCAGAAGACAAGAAGGGCGGTAGAGGGAAGGAAAAAAAAATCACTGTGGAACAGAGACATGAGAAGATCTGTGGAAAGGAGAGGGATGGGGTGGGGTACACAGGGTAAAATAAGATGGACATAAGAGATTGCCAGGTCCTTACGCGACAGGGACTCTAAGGAAGGAAAGCAGGAAATTTGAAGGAGTTGGGTTTGGGGTGGATTAGCAGGAGAAGAAAAGATTGTGGTTTTGGATGGGGAAGATGAGAGATGGTGATGGGAGAAGACAGAAAGACCACTGACCTGCCTGTGGTGAGAGAGTGAGAGAACCCAAAGACAGCCTCATCGTGGGAGATAACAATGATCCTAAATGCCACAGCGTGAAGCCGAGGAAGGTGAGGAGGAGGGAGCACCCAGCCCAGAGGGGAGAGCAGGACTCCCACCAGGCTGCAGATGAAAGCTTTGGATGTGGCTTCAGGAGCTAAGCTGTGACAAGGAAGGACTTTGTATGGTGGAAGATGGCCAGTCAGTGACTGGCTTTGGAGGCCAACTTGGAAATGTGGCTTTTTCCGGAAAGATCATGGCAGATAGTGAGACCCAGAAGTTTAGATGAAAGGACTTCTTCAAGAGGATTGTTGAGAAAGTACATTAGGGAGGGTTCCAGATGGTCTTTTCGGAGAGACATCGTGAGAGTGTGAGATTTGTCAGGATTGAAAGACATGCTCCATGTGTTGGACCAGTTTGTGATTTTATCCAGATCAGCAGAGAGAGAAGAGGCTGCTGCCTGAGTGGGATGACAGATGGTACAGCAGAGGGTGGAGTCATCAGCAAAGATGTAAAGAGGATTTTCCAGAGAGTCAGAGAGACTCATTGATGAAAACCAGACAAGGGCAGACCCAGAACACTGCCTTGAGGAACTCTGTGTGAGCCTGGACAGGGTGAAGAGGGGATGAGAGAACTCCAAAAGGGCCACACGCTGGCTGCCACAGGAGAGGAAGTCTGTGAGGCCACGAGTGGAAATGTCCTTGGATACCATAGGAAGAGAGTTTGGTGAGCAGGGCAGGGTGCCGGGCCACATAGAAAGCATGCAATATGTCTCGGAAGATGGCTCCGATTTCACATCTGGCATTGAGGATCTCCATCCACTGTTGGGAGAGCAGAAGCAGCATATCCACAGAAGAGTGACCTTGTCTGAATCCAAATTGATGAACAGAAATCAAGCCATTTGGGAAGAGGTGCAGGATTTAATGTCTGAAGTGATGATGGACTCCATAACTTTGATGATTGGGAGAAGGCTGATAATTGGGAGGTCTGTAGTTGCAGGGATCTGTTTTTGTACCTTTTATGCAGAGGTGTAATATTTACTGATTTCCAAGCAGATGTCAGATGAAATTGAGCAAATGAGAGGGTGAATAGAGACAGAGAGGGTGAGTAAGAGCAGCAGAGCAGGTTTTTAGGACATGTGGGCTCATGCCGTCTGGACCCGAGTTGCAGAATCTGAGTCGAGGTTTTGACAGCAAGCTCTCCCACTTTGTCCAGGAGAAAAGGACACAGAGTCCAGGAACAGACTGGGTGCGACTGGACAAGGTGGGTACAGAAAGCGATGGGTTTTAGACACAAGATTTAGAAGCAAACACCAAGAGTTTAGGCATTCAGCCTTTTCACATGCAGTGTCAGCTGTGCGGCCATTTGAGGTTAGGGAGGGTATGGAGGGGGAACATTCACCAGAAACAGACTCAACTAGATGCCACCAGGATTTGGAGGAGGGAGACAGATTTGACATTTCAGACTTCAAATGAGAAAGATGTTTTCTGGCTCTCCCTGAGGAGTAGAACCTTGTTTCAAGCTTTGTGGAAGGAACTGAGAAATTGTGTGTAGTTTCAGAGAAGAAAGCAAATACCTACAGGGGGAGAACAAGTATTTGATACACTGCCGATTTTGCAGGTTTTCCCACCTCATACAAAGCACGTAGAGGTCTGTAGTTTTCATCCTTAGGTACACTTCAGCATCAGAAAGGACGGAATCTTAAACAAAAATCCTGAAAAGGGAGTACATTGTATGGTGCTTCAATAATTAATTTGCATTTGTGCATGAAATAAGTATTTGATAAATCAGAAAAACAGAACTTAATATTTGGTACCAGAAACCTTTGTATGCAATTACAGAGTCCGAATGACGTTTTCCATATAGTTCTTAACCAGAGTTTGCACAGACACAGCAGGGATTTTGGCCCACTCTTCCATACAGATCTTTACTCCAGATCCTTCAGGTTTCGGGGCTGTCGCTTGGGCAACACTGACTTTCCAGTCCCTCCAAAGATTTTCCATTGGGTTCAGGTCTGGAGACTGGCTCGGCCACTCCAGGACCTTGAGATGCTTCTTCTGGAGACACACCTTAGTTGCCCTGGCTGTGTGTTTCGGGTCGTTGTCATGCTGGAAGACCCAGCCACGCTACATCTTCAATGTTTTCCTCTTGTTGAGGGAAGGAGGTTGTTGGCCAAGACCTCGTGATGCCGCCATGGGCCCCATCCATCCTTCCCCTCAATGCGGATACGAGCTCGTCCTGTCCCCTTTGCAGAAAAGCATCCCCAAGAATGATGTTTCCACCCCTCCATGCTTCACGGTTGAGATGGTGTCTGTTCTTGGGGTTGTACTCATCCTTCTTCTTCCCTCAAACACGGCGAGTGGAGTTTAAACCAAAAAGCTCTATTTTGGTCTCATCAGACCACAAGACCCTTTTACATTCCTCCTCTGGATCATCCAGATGGTCATTGGTAAACTTCATAGACGGGAAGCCTGGACATGCGCTGGCAGAGCAGGAGGGACAACCCACAAATGCACTGCAGGATTTTTAATCCATGACGGCATAGTGTGTTACTTATGGTTTTCTTTGATACTGTGGTCCCAGACTCTTCCAGGTCATTGACTCAGGTCCTTCACGTGTAGTTCTGGGCTGATCCCTCACACCTTTCTCATGATCCATTGAGGCTCCTGTGAGGGTGAGATCTTGCATGGAGCCCCAGACCGAGGGAGATTGGACTGATATCTTGAACTTCTTTCCATTTTTCTAATAATTGCGCTATGTGTTGTTGCCTTCTCACCAAGCTGCTTGCCTATTGTCCTGTAGCCCATCCCAGCCTTGTGCAAAGTCTACAATTTTGTCCCTAGTGTCCTTAGACAGCCTCCTCTGGTCTTACCGCATTGTGGAGAGGTTGGAGTCCGATTGATTGAGTGTGGACAGCTGTCTTTTATGCAGATAACGAAGTTCAAACAGGTGCAGTTAATACAGGTAATGAGTGGAGAATGGGAGGGCTTCTTAAAGA
>NW_028223365.1:0-2500 GCF_056783735.1 Eptatretus burgeri
TATATATATATATATATATATATATATATATATATATATATATATATATATATATATATATATATATATATATATATATATATATATATATATATATATATATATATATATATATATATATATATATATATATATATATATATATATATATATATATATATATATATATACCCATATATATATATATATATATATATATATATATATATATATATATATATATATATATATATATATATATATATATATATATATATATATATATATATATATATATATATATATATATATATATATATATATATATATATATATACCCATATATATATATATATATATATATATATATATATATATATATATATATATATATATATATATATATATATATGTATATATATATATATATATATATATATATATATATATATATATATATATATATATATATATATATATATATATATATATATATATATACCCATATATATATATATATATATATATATATATATATATATATATATATATATATATATATATATATATATATATATATATATATATATATATATATATATATATATATATATATATATATATATATATATATATATATATATATATATATATATATATATATATATATATATATATATATATATATATATATATATATATATATATATATATATATATATATATATATATATATATATATATATATATATATATATATATATATATATATATATATATATATATATATATATATATATATATACCCATATATATATATATATATATACCCATATATATATATATATATATATATATATATATATATATATATACATATATATATATATATATATATATATATATATATATATATATACCCATATATATATATATATATATATATATATATATATATATATATATACCCATATATATATATATATATATATATATATATATATATATATATATATATATATATATATATATATATATATATATATATATATATATATATATATATATATATATATATATATATATATATATATATATATATATATATATATATATATATATATATATATATATATATATATATATATATATATATATATATATATATATATATATATATATATATATATATATATATATATATATATATATATATATATATATATATATATATATATATATATATATATATATATATATATATATATATATATATATATATATATATATATATATATATATATATATATATATATATATATATATATATATATATATATATATATATATATATATATACATATATATATATATATATATATATATATATATATATATATATATATATATATATATATATATATATATATATATATATATATATATATATATATATATATATATATATATATATATATATATATATATATATATATATATATATATATATATATATATATATATATATATATATATATATATATATATATATATATATATATATATATATATATATATATATATATATATATATATACCCATATATATATATATATATATATATATATATATATATATATATATATATATATATATATATATATATATATATATATATATATATATATATATATATATATATATATATATATATATATATATATATATATATATATATATATATATATATATATATATATATATATATATATATATATATATATATATATATATATATATATATATATATATATATATATATATATATATATATATATATATATATATATATATATATATATATATATATATATATATATATATATATATATATATATATATATATATACCCATATATATATATATATATATATATATATATATATATATATATATATATATATATATATATATACCCATATATATATATATATATATATATATATATATATATATATATATATATATATATATATATATATATATATATATATATATATATATATATATATATATATATATATATATATATATATATATATATATATATATATATATATATATATATATATATATATATATATATATATATATATATATATATATATATATATATATATATATATATATATATATATATATATATATATATATATATATATATATATATATATATATATATATATATATATATATATATATATATATATATATATATATATATATATATATATATATATATATATATATATATATATATATATATATATATATATATATATATATATATATATATATATATATATATATATATATATATATATATATATATATATATATATATATATATATATATATATACCATATATATATATATATATATATATATATATATATATATATATATATATATATATATATATATATATATATATATATATATATATATATATATATATAT
>NW_028223366.1:0-2500 GCF_056783735.1 Eptatretus burgeri
ACAACATGCCACTGCGGATCAGATCAAATGGTGACAATCATTCGCGACAACGAGTACACGAATGGTGACAATCATTCGCGACAATGAGTACACGAATGGTGACAATCATCCGCGACAATGAGGACAATGTCGAGAAATGAGCAGGGAATCCAAAACGGGGCAAACTTGTCATCGGACTCGCACAAGGTCTGCTCGTCATGGATCAGGGACAACTAGAGCGAGTCCTGGGGCCCAGGCACGTGGGACGGGCATCGTGGGTCAGGGACAACGAGAGCGAGCTCCTGGGGCCCAGGCACGTGGGACGGGCGTCGTGGGTCAGGGACGAGAGCGAGCTCCTGTGGCCCAGGCACGTGGGACGGGTGTCGTGGATCAGGGGCAACGAGAGCGAGCTCCTGGGGCCCGGGCACATGGGACGGGCATCGTGGATCAGGGACAACAAGAGCGAGCTCCTGTGGCCCGGGCACGTGGGACGGGCATCGTGGATCAGGCACAACTCCAGCAAGCTCCTGTGGCCCGGGCACGTGGGACGGGCATCGTGGATCAGGGACAACGAGAGCGAGCTCCTGTGGCCCAGGCACATGGGACGGGCATCGTGGATCAGGGACAACAAGAGCGAGCTCCTGTGGCCCGGGCACGTGGGACGGGTGTCGTGGATCAGGCACAACTCCAGCAAGCTCCTGGGGCCCGGGCACGTGGGACGGGTGTCGTGCTGCCGGCTTTCCGCAGACGTTGCAAGACGCACGCACGGCACGTGCAGCACGTACGACCTGACGTCTGGCGAGGAGGACACTGCCGCTGGACACCTCATCGTCCGTGGACAGAAATCTGTGACGGGTGAGCGGACCCGCGTCTGTGGAGGAGGACACGGATCCATTATCCGTGGGTAGGGACCCGCTCCCGGCGGTCCTGCCGCGTCGCACGACGTACACACTCGAATCTGTGGCTGTCGAGGCGAAGCCTCGGTGAATTACACACATCGGCTCGGCGGGGTTAAAGGTCGCGCTGTCGAGGCGAAGCCTTGGTGATTTCCACACATCGGCTCGGCCGGGACGAAGCCGCGCTGTCGAGGCGAAGCCTCGGTGAATTACACACATCGGCTCGGCGGGGAAGAAGCCGCGCTGTCGAGGCGAAGCCTCGGTGAATTGCACACATCGGCTCGGCGGGGTTAAAGGTCGCGCTGTCGAGGCGAAGCCTCGGTGAATTACACACATCGGCTCGGACGGGACGAAGCCGCGCTGTCGATGCGAAGCATCGGTGAATTACACACATCGGCTCGGACGGGACGAAGCCGCGCTGTCGATGCGAAGCCTCGGTGAATTACACACATCGGCTCGGCGGGTTTAAAGGTCGCGCTGTCGAGGCGAAGCCTCGGTGAATTACACACATCGGCTCGGACGGGACGAAGCCGCGCTGTCGATGCGAAGCATCGGTGAATTACACACATCGGCTCGGACGGGACGAAGCCGCGCTGTCGATGCTAAACCGAGGTGAATTGCACACATCAGCTCGGCGGGGAAGAAGCCGCGCTGTCGAGGCGAAGCCTCGGTGAATTACACACATCGGCTCGGCGGGGTATAAAGGTCGCGCTGTCGAGGCGAAGCCTCGGTGAAATACACACATCGGCTCGTCGGGATTAAAGGTCGCGCTGTCGAGGCGAAGCCTTGGTGATTTCCACACATCGGCTCGGCCGGGACGAAGCCGCGCTGTCGAGGCGAAGCCTCGGTGAATTACACACATCGGCTCGGCGGGGTTAAAGGTCGCGCTGTCGAGGCGAAGCCTCGGTGAATTACACACATCGGCTCGGACGGGACGAAGCCGCGCTGTCGATGCGAAGCATCGGTGAATTACACACATCGGCTCGGACGGGACGAAGCCGCGCTGTCGATGCGAAGCCTCGGTGAATTACACACATCGGCTCGGCGGGTTTAAAGGTCGCGCTGTCGAGGCGAAGCCTCGGTGAATTACACACATCGTCTCGGCCGGGACGAAGCCGCGCTGTTGAGCGAGTGTTTTGGTGATTTCTCCCACGTCCGCTCTGCCGGGGTCAGGGGTCACGCTGTCGAGCGAGTGTTTTGGTGATTTCTACCACGTCCGCTTTGCCGGGGACGGAGTTCACGCTGTCGAGGCGAAGCCTCGGTGAATTACACACATCGGCTCGGACGGGACGAAGCCGCGCTGTCGATGCGAAACCGAGGTGAATTGCACACATCAGCTCGGCGGGGAAGAAGCCGCGCTGTCGAGGCGAAGCCTCGGTGAAATACACACATCGGCTCGTCGGGATTAAAGGTCGCGCTGTCGAGGCGAAGCCTCGGTGAATTACACACATCGGCTCGGCGGGGTTAAAGGTCGTGCTGTCGAGGCGAAGCCTTGGTGATTTCCACACATCGGCTCGGCCGGGACGAAGCCGCGCTGTCGAGGCGAAGCCTCGGTGAATTACACACATCGGCTCGGCGGGGAAGAAGCCGCGCTGTCGAGGCGAAGCCTCGGTGAATTGCACACA
>NW_028223366.1:7500-11092 GCF_056783735.1 Eptatretus burgeri
ACAATACGTTTCTCGAAGTGGAACTCTGCGATCAAAGGTGTTGCTTTGTTGGTCCACTTCTTACGTTTGTTCAAGTCAAAGAGGCAGCCAATCACAACGGTCAACATGATCACCGACATCTTCCAGTTCATCTTATGGAAGAGGCGACAACAATCATCATTGGCAACGTTCATCTTGAGTCCGATGCATTGGTAATTCACAACCTCACTCATGGCAGGCAAGTGGACAAGTCCAGCACCCTGCGTCATCTCCACTGCAGCAGGCGAGAACGACTCTTCCCTGGTCTGGTGGGACGTGTGAACGTATCTGAAAAGGCACGGTTTTTTACCATGCATTTGAAGTGTTTTATTACAAATATATGTTCCAGAATAATGTCCACCTTACATCCATCTGAAGAACAGTACACACATTGATGAGCAACACTGCCTGTGAAACACCAGGCTGATAGTTTATAGTTGGGTCAGGAATTAAACCCAGGCTAGACGACTTTGAAGCAAGTGTGCGTACCCTCTAGGCCATCATGTCAGCCCACAGAAGAGAAAGAATCAAGAATGCAATTAAGACAGTGCGGCAAACACATGATAAACAATTAAGGGAAAGATAAGGAAAGTGAACATCTCTCTGGCTATTCTCAGAGATCAGCCTCAACGCCGTCGAGTCTGGCAGTTCACTCGAGCAGATTGGCAGGTTCTGCAAGCAGAATCTCTCTTCAGTGCTGCTCTCCCATATCTCCTGCCCTTGATGTTAACTCTCCTTTTTTCACTAAAATGAGCGCAAAAAATATTGTGCATTACATACCTGTAGGTGAAATGAATACCACGTGACCAAGGGAATGGGGGATCTTTGTTAATTTGAAATTTTTTGTCACGGCCTCATAACGGACTTGAAGCATACTTGGCCAAGAACATTTCGGACACACCTGCCTTGAAGTACAGCTTTGTTTTCGCAAAGCAAGCACGTCGGATATGGCCAAGGATCGCAGCTGCCACATTCGATCCAAACCCGAACCAGGCAAAGGAGTCGGGTCTCTGAGCTGCGAGACCCCAACACTTGGAGATCCTGAAATGCTCAGATAAACTTGTAACATTTTAAAGCAATTAGTTTCCGAAACAAGATGATATTCAATATCCAAGATGGACAAAAATCCAACTTCTCACGGTTCAGGTAAACTCCGTTCGCTCGGATGGACTGATGTACCCTTTGCTGGCTTGGGTATGAATCTGGAATTTGTCCATGGTGCTGGTGACAGCTTTCAGACTCTTCACGAAGGACACCGTGAGATCTTTAACGACCACCAAGGAATGATGCCAGTCGAGACATCCGTTTAACGTCTATCCGAGGGATCGTACACACATTGACGAATCACCCTGCATGCAAAACACCGGAATGACAGTTTATGGCTGGGTTGGGATTCAAGCTCAGGTGAGACGGCTTAGAGGTGAGTGTGTATACCTGTGAGCCATGCTGTACAGGTAAACAAATATGGGTTTGCTGGGGGTGGGGGGGGTGCAGCTGATGCACTACCCCCTGTGGATTGGAGGAATAATTTGAGTGTACGGGCAACAACTCACCACCTCCTTGGGAAAGGCACTGTGAGATCGTCCAAGGGTTGGTGCACAAACATCGACATGTACGCCTTGCCTGCGAAACACCAGGATGGCAGTTTATCGCCGAGTCAAGATTCAAACTCTCGATGGACAGTCTTTTCCACTGACAGCTCCGTCACAGAGGAAGACTCAGTAAACCAATTCGAGGTAGATTTAATCAGATTGCACACCAACATGTTCAGTGTCATTAACATTGTCACATTGGTGTGTCATGGTTCTTGTACACTCACTGACCCAATCACAGGAGCTGTTTTTTAATGTGTGGGTCATCGGTGATGATATCTATGTCTATCTATCCAAGTTGTTTCACCCTCACTTTGTTTTGGGGAATCCATTCAAAGGGAAGTTTCACTCGAACCAAGTTTGCATTTCCTTTGGTTAAAAACAATTAATCAAATTAGCACCACCTTTCCACCCAAGTCTCTCCATGAACCGGCTGACCCCGTCATTTTCTGCTTCCAGCCCCTTTAAGCTGACGTCAGACTTCGTTTTTGGACCGATGACGGTGAAACATTCGGTCCCAACGGATGGATGAATCTGTCTCCTCGAAGGCGACAATGTTTCCAAACACGGCCATCGTTAAGGGTTCCTGAACAATCAACAACCTCCGTCACTAATCTGTTGTTTCCTGAACAAACAAACGTGCCGACCATTCCAGTCTTCCACACTGAGGAAACATGCACATGATTCACCCTGAGGGAAGCCACAACCAAAGGGTTTTATTGCGCACGCTCCGCCCCCCCCCCGGTGACGTCAATCTTGGAACATTCTCGGATACGTGAATGTAAAACACTGGGCGGTGTATAAACACGGTTGGGTTTGATTTCTATCTTGAAAATGTTTAACGTGTGGTACATTGTTTATCTCTTTGTCGACCGGTGCGGTTACGGAGAGTGAGGAGAGAATTATAATAAATATGATGCAGACTCGGCGCATTTCAAAACACCGTTTGAGGAAACCGGAAGTGCGTAATAACGACGGTGTTGTTGCCACCAGGTGATCAGAGGCTGGATCAACACTTAATATTATTGTTGTTCAGGTTGGCTTCTGAGTTTTAATATTGAAATGAGAGCGAGAGATGAACCTTCAGAGTTTAGGCTTTATTCCATTTGATTGGAGCCGCTTCTGTGGGCACACCAGGAAATACAGGTTCAGCTAGGAGTACATAAGCAGAAACGTATACATGTGCAGTTAACCATTGCAGACTAATCCGCGTAAGCACGGAGTTCGATATAATCTCCATTCTCACCAGTCAATGAGCACCTTCAGTTAACGAGCATCAAGTGGACAGCCGATGTCAATAGCAATGCCCCGGGGACAATCACTCGTGCCGCAGAGACCTCCCCTTATACGCGAGACGCACAACATGTGATCCCGCGTCATGTCCCTTGATTCACGTTAATTCACCACATTCTCCCCACCTTTAAAATGTAACTAGGGGCCCATCTTACACACCATGATTGCTTTAGCTCTATAGGAGTATACATTTCAAGCAACGCGGACTAATTGATCTACAGAAGCATACATGCCAAGCAGTGATTATTTTGAGTTGTAGGAGCATGGAAATGAGCATCGATATATGATATAATGGGCATATAGGAGCATGAGCAGCGAGAATGCCGATAATCCCCTTTACAGATTGAGTCGTCGAAGGGCCTTATTCGTCGACCTCTCCGGGAGTAAACGGCAGTTTCACTTGAGGGAGACTCCCGATCCTCTTGGTGAGCCTCGACTTGTGCCGGGCATGACTCCTCGATCGCTCTCGGGGGAACACGGCAGCCCCGTCGCCTGGCGGAGTTCCTGGGGGAAATGTCAGAAGGAGGAGAGCCAGGAGGTGGTGTACCGGCGGGAGGAGTACCGGCGGGAGCCAGATGGCGAACCGACACAGTGGTCTCCCTGCCATCCGGGAGCCTGACATGAGCATACTCTGGATTAGTGTCAATGAGTTCGACCCCCTCCACCAGCGGTTCATACTTGCTTTGTCG
>NW_028223367.1:0-11081 GCF_056783735.1 Eptatretus burgeri
GTGTGTGTGTGTGTGTGTGTGTGTGTGTGTGTGTGTGTGTGTGTGTGTGTGTGTGTGTGTGTGTGTGTGTGTGTGTGTGTGTGTGTGTGTGTGTATATATATATATATATATATATATATATATATATATATATATATATATATATATATATATATATTTTAAACAGATGTTTGGAACGACAGAACTTTGATATAGATACAAACAAACACGACATAATGGTGACCGAAGCTTTTCGTGCTGCACTCTTCAGGGTAAAAATCGCAGCAAGTGAAGGAGGAAGTGAAGGCGCGGGCTTCATACAAAGTCTTAATAAGGTAGACGCTGATTGGTTCAACCGTAATGACGTCACGGTTAATCCGAACGCCCATTGGTCGGCTCATCATCTTCACCTCGAGCTCCCATTGGCTGGAGCAGAGTTCGTCGATGATTGACGTTTGCAACCGCATCCTGGAGAGAGGGGGGATGGGTTTCCCCAAAGGTCCATTACGGTTGAACCGTGATGTTCGGATTAACCGTGACGTCATTACGGATGATCCAATCGGCGTCTACCTAATTGAGACCTGCGTATAAAGCACGCGCCTTCACGTCCTCCTTCACTTGCTGCGATTTTTACCCTGAAGAGTGCAGCACGAAAAGCTTCGGTCACCATTATGTCGTGTGTGTTTGTATCCATATTTTATATATTTATAAATAACAGGCTTTTGTGAACCTTGAAGCAAATGAAGATTGTATGAGCTGGTTTGGCAAGAAATTATTTGTTACTCTTTCCTAAAAAAAAAAAAAAAAGAGTGAGTGCCTGCATGTGAGTGAGTGAGTGAAGTGAAAGTGTGCCTTTTCCTGTCGAGAAATATCTCCTGAACCTCCACCCTCGGCCTGTCTCGGCTGCAGCTCGAGGAGTGTGCGGAAGAGTTTGCTGGAGGTCACGGTCAGAAAACCGATCTCGGCATTGGAGTGAAGCCCGTAGAGTTGGGGGCTTTCGGGGGGCAAATTCTCACTCACGTAGTCGTGGTACCCCTGGGAAATCAGAAATGACAAAACTGTACGTTCTTCATCATCACCGACAACGCACGAGAGATCAAGACATCGATAACTTGGTCCTGAACGTTCCTCATGCTCACCGAGCTAACGATGCAGCTTGCACAAAGCGAAATTATTGGTATCACACGGATTATTGCTGTTATTACACAGATAATACAATACAATACATGGGTTGCTTCCCTGGTGCATTATCTCCATCAGATGTTCCCCATTGTTCCAAGCTGTGCCAATGCAAGTTGTTTATACACAACATAACTGATGCTACAATCCCTGAGTAAATGGTTCATTAAGCAATAATAATGTAAACGGTGAATAACAGCAAACGTAACAAAATAACCACAAATGGCAATCTTCGAAATTCTGTCCTTTCGGTGCCTTCCGTGCGGAGAAAGGTTTAAGTGCGGAAGGATTTGAAGTCTGAACTGACGGCCCGGCAAGAATGTGTCCCGAGCGCCGAAACGTCCTGCGTCTGAAAAATCTTTGACGTTTTCACAAATCAATTACAAGAAAGACGTGACAGCCTGAACTCACGGTATCTCCAGAAGCTTGGATGGAATCCTCGAGACGGTGAGAATGAACGTATAAAACCCCGGTCGTCATGGAATCAAAGGATTTCACTCTTTCTGGCCAAGGATCTGCTGGAAAATAAATAATGCAAAGCCTCTTGTAAAGAAAACATTTTTGTTTTGTCATGCTCACACGTGAGAGGCAACCGGTGTCCGTCATGGTTCTTGGGTCGAAAAGACTTTTATAACACACGAGCGAAGTACCTGCCCGACGGGCGATCTTGTTCCAAGCGTGCAACGCGTTCTTCTGACATGTGCCTTCATTTGGGCGGAGTATAGGCAACTGGCAGCTGTCTCAATCGCTCCCCAAAATGCACAAACAACCAAATTAGCACGCGCGTTACGTGCACAAAGCCAAAAAATACTTACTGCTTCGAATTAAAAACACCTCACAGCACTGGAAAACGTGGGGGACAGGAATACTGGAGACTTGTAATACCCTCTCCCACCTGGAGGTGGCGCCACATGATACACGTTCACATGGACAATTTGCTCCCTCCCCTCCTCCTTCCTCTCCCCAAGACAACAAGCAAAGATAAAAACACCCCTGTGCACCAATTGGGTTCATGCTGATCCGATGCAGCAGGTATGGATGTAATCGGCACAGAGCAGTCGAAGGAGTAGCACCACACACACACACACACACACACACACACACACACACACACACACACACACACACACACACACACACACACACACACACACACACACACAGACACACACACAGACACAGACACACACACACACACACACACACACACACACAGACACACACACACACACACACACACACACACACACACACACACACACACACAGACATCGGTCGACGAATTCGAGTAAAGGATAAAGAGCGATGTAACACCTTCCTTGGATGTGTCTGCATCACGTGAAACAAACACCGTGGTCAAGCTCATTTTCCAATTATCTGGGATACCGAGATCGGAAAATCCTGGCTGGAAGAACGGACTCCAAAGGAAGAAGAATCCTCGTCGTGAGCATCGTTACTGTGTTTCCAACCGACTCCGTCTCTCCGCTTGTCGGAGTTTTGTGAATATGCTCAACCACGTCACCGTCAGCGAAATCTCTTCCATTCTGGAACCCTCTGCTCAAACATTCTCTTAAAAAATTAAATTATCTCAAGATCTTTAAAAATAATAATAAAATTAAAAATTTTTAAAAATCATTTTCTACAATTTTTGAACCTGACAAAGGTGAGACGAGTTCAACCAAACGTGCCTTGTAGTCGGAGTTTGGAGGTACGGGGAACCCAGGAGCGAGTAACGATTCTCCGTCGAGCATCTCGGTCCGCACGAACTCTTCGAGGTACGTTTTGCACAAGCGCCGGTCTCGGTCATCGGTGATGTGTCCGCCGTACATTATTTCCCCAAACAAATAGCGCAGGTCATTCCAAGGCACCTGGGAAGCGAGCACAACGTTCGCCGAAAGTCATCGACCCGGCATCGTGCATCGTTTTTGAGCGACGTTCACCTTGATCACAAAGTGCACACTCGTATTGTCCGACTGTAAAAACGCGACAACCTTCGTATTGTTCTCCAGGTAGTTGTGCAGGATGTTGACCGAGATGGTCAGGTCTCCGTTGCTGAAGGGGTAGCTGCGGTTCCAGCCCTGTGCGCCGAACTTGCGCCGTTCCGCCACGACGGCGTGGAAGTAGCAGAGGGCAAAAAGCACCGCTTTGAACTCGTTCTCCTTGGAGCACGTCTCCAGGGTGTCCTGCGAGGTCACAGCACATACACATCCATCGTCACACAGCCGCGTGCTCGCGTCCGAAACCGAAAATTAGAGGGAATCGACACGTTCTGATAACATTAACTCTCTACGAAACAATCACGACGGCGTTAAAACGTCATGAAGCTGTGTGCGTGCGTCTGAAGCCTCGTGCTCAATACCCATTGGTTGGACGGCTAGTCTGACCCCGCCCTCGATTGTGAGCCGGAAAAAAAATCATCCGACCGCCATTTTCTTTCTCTGGTGAGTCTGAAGACGTCTTCGGAAGTCTCACGTTCACCGTCGCCATGGCCGATAACTTTCCCGTTCAGTTTAAATGACCGAAACGAGTGTTGAAATGATCAAGTGTCCACAGATCACGTCCATTGTGAAGGCGACGAGCCTCAGGCTTCAGGCATGCAGGCCACGAGCTTTAGGCATCAGGCTTCAGGCATGTAGGCCACGAGCTTTAGGCCTCAGGCTTCAGCATGTAGGCCACGAGCTTTAGGCCTCAGGCTTCAGGCATGTAGGCCACAAGCTTTAGGCCTCAGGCTTCAGGCATGAAGGCCACGAGCTTTAGGCCTCAGGCATGTAGGCCATGAGCTTTAGGCCTCAGGCTTCAGGCATGAAGGCCACGAGCTTTAGGCCTCAGGCTTCAGGCCACGAGCTCTAGGCCTCAGGCTTCAGGCATGTAGGCCACGAGCTTTAGGCCTCAGGCTTCAGGTGCAAGCGCAATCGGATCCGATCGATGTAACCACCCCATATTACATCTGCACACCAAGCAGTGGCCATGTCATGTGTTTTTGCTTCAAACCAGTCATTGATCGTCCATAATGTAACCCAAGTTATTTAACATTTCCGAGAGCGATGGAAACAGCAGTCTGTTGCCAATACGCCGTCCAAATTAAGGGATGAGCAATTTTGGATGATGAAAGTGGATTCAGCCCGACCAAGCTCGCCATAAACGAGTTTGCCGCACTTATCCAGCAGGCAGCCCTCATTGTGTGGGACGAGGTACCGATGACGCGTCGGCGTATGCTTGAGGCACTGGGCCGGACGGACGGACGTTGTGAGAACCGCCGCAGGAGGTTTTGACGTTCGCAGGCAAGGTCATTTCACTCGACGGTGACTTCCGCCAGGTCGTGCAAGTCGTACAGTGAGGTCCACAGGCACAAATGACTGATACACGCACTTCCGCGTCCATGAGCTCCATGAAAACGTGTGCGAGTACGGCGCGGCGAGAAATATGCCAGACGTCTTCCGCACAACTGGGTAATGGTGAAACGAACAAAATCTCCCAAGAAACTCTGCAACAGACGGACTCGTGATAGTTAAATGTGGAGAAGGTTTCCTGAAGTCTTCTCAGGAATATAAACCAAAAATACTTTTGCAAACTTCCTTGGTGAATCCTTGCCAGGACTATTATCTAGAGGTCTGATTGACTTCCTGGTTGCAAGAAAAACATAAAGTTGGTCCATCGTAAAAGAAAAAGGGTTTAAATGTCAGATTTTTTTTTCTTTTTTGACCGGTTATTGGAGGTTTTTAATGTTTTTTTTCATGTCCAGTGATTAAAAAGGAAATTTTCTTAAAACCAGACAGAGAATTAAAATGAAGAAGAAGAGTAAAGAAGAAGAAGAAGAGTAAAGAAGAAGAAGAAGAGTAAAGAAGAAGAAGAAGAGTAAAAAATGAAGAAGATGAGTAAAAATTGAAGAAGAAGAATAAAAAAGAAGAAGAGTAAAAATTGAAGAAGAAGAGTAAAAATTGAAGAAGAAGAGTAAAAAAGAAGAAGAGTAAAAAATGAAGAAGAGTAAAAAATGAAGAAGAAGAGTAAAAAATGAAGAAGAAGAGTAAAAATTGAAGAAGAAGAGTAAAAAAGAAGAAGATTAAAAAATGAAGAAGAAGAGTAAAAATGAAGAAGAATAGTAAAAAATGAAGAAGAAGAGTAAAAATTGAAGAAGAAGAGTAAAAAAGAAGAAGAAGAGTAAAAACTGAAGAAGAAGAGTAAAAAATGAAGAAGAAGAGTAAAAAATGAAGAAGAGTAAAAAGGAAGAAGAGTAAAAAATGAAGAAGAAGAGTAAAAAATGAAGAAGAAGAGTAAAAATGATGAAGAGTAAAAATTGAAGAGTAAAAATTGAAGAAGAAGAGTAAAAAATGAAGAAGAAGAGTAAAAAATGAAGAAGAGTAAAAATGAAGAAAAAGAGTAAAAAAAGAAGAAGAAGAGTAAAAATTGAAGAAGAAGAGTAAAAAATGAAGAAGAGTAAAAAATGAAGAAGAAGAGTAAAAATGAAGAAGAAGAGTAAAAAATGAAGAAGAAGAGTAAAAAAGAAGAAGAAGAGTAAAAAATGAAGAAGAAGAGTAAAAAAGAAGAAGAGTAAAAAATGAAGAAGAGTAAAAATGAGGAAGAAGACTAAAAAAGAAGAAGAGTAAAAAATGAAGAAAAATAGTAAAAATGAAGAAGAAGACTAAAAAAATGAAAAACAAGAGTAAAAATGAAGAAGAAGAGTAAAAATTGAAGAAGAAGAGTAAAAATTGAAGAAGAAGAGTAAAAATGATGAAGAAGAGTAAAAATGAAGAAGAAGAGTAAAAAAGAAGAAGAGTAAAAAATGAAGAAGCAGAGTAAAAAATGAAGAAGAGTAAAAAATGAAGAAGAAGAGTAAAAAATGAAGAAGAAGAGTAAAAAATGAAGAAGAAGAGTAAAAAAGAAGAGGAAGAGTAAAAAAGAAGAGGAAGAGTAAAAAATGAAGAAGAGTAAAAATTGAAGAAGAGTAAAAAAGAAGAAGAGTAAAAAATGAAGAAGAGTAAAAATTGAAGAAGAAGAGTAAAAAATGAAGAAGAAGAGTAAAAAATGAAGAAGAGTAAAAAAGAAGAAGAGTAAAAAATAAAGAAGAAGAGTAAAAATGAAGAAGAGTAAAAATTGAAGAAGAAGAGGAAAAAAGAAGAAGAAGGGTAAAAAAGGAAGAAGAAGAGTAAAAATGAAGAAGAAGAGTAAAAATGAAGAAGAAGAGTAAAAAATGAAGAAGAAGAGTAAAAAAGAAGAAGAGTAAAAAAGAAGAAGAAGAGTAAAAAATGAAGAAGAAGAGTAAAGAAGAAGAAGAGTAAAAAATGAAGAAGAAGAGTAAAAATTGAAGAAGAAGAGTAAAAAAGAAGAAGAGAAAAAAGAAGAAGAAGAAGAGTAAAAAATGAAGAAGAAGAGTAAAAACGAAGAAGAGTAAAAAATGAAGAGTAAAAAATGAAGAAGAGTAAAAATGAGGAAGAAGACTAAAAAAGAAGAAGAAGAGTAAAAAAGAAGAAGAAGAGTAAAAATTGAAGAAGAAGAGTAAAAAATGAAGAAGAGTAAAAAATGAAGAAGAAGAGTAAAAAAGAAGAAGAAGAAGAGTAAAAAATGAAGAAGAAGAGTAAAAAAGAAGAAGAGTAAAAAAGAGGAAGAGGACTAAAAAAGAAGAAGAAGAGTAAAAAATGAAGAAAAAGAGTAAAAATGAAGAAGACTAAAAAAGAAGAAGAAGAGTAAAAAAATGAAAAAGAAGAGTAAAAATGAAGAAGAAGAGTAAAAATTGAAGAAGAAGAGTAAAAATTGAAGAAGAAGAGTAAAAATGATGAAGAAGAGTAAAAATGAAGAAGAAGAGTAAAAAAGAAGAGTAAAAAATGAAGAAGAAGAGTAAAAAATGAAGAAGAAGAGTAAAAAATGAAGAAGAAGAGTAAAAAATGAAGAAGAAGAGTAAAAAAGAAGAGGAAGAGTAAAAAAGAAGAGGAAGAGTAAAAAATGAAGAAGAGTAAAAATTGAAGAAGAAGAGTAAAAAAGAAGAAGAGTAAAAAATGAAGAAGAGTAAAAATTGAAGAAGAAGAGTAAAAAATGAAGAAGAAGAGTAAAAAATGAAGAAGAGTAAAAAAGAAGAAGAGTAAAAAATAAAGAAGAAGAGTAAAAATGAAGAAGAGTAAAAATTGAAGAAGAAGAGTAAAAATGAAGAAGAAGAGTAAAAAATGAAGAAAAAGAGTAAAAAAGAAGAAGAAGAGTAAAAATTGAAGAAGAAGAGTAAAAAATGAAGAAGAAGAGTAAAGAAGAAGAAGAGTAAAAAATGAAGAAGAAGAGTAAAAATTGAAGAAGAGTAAAAAAGAAGAAGAGTAAAAATGAAGAAGAGTACAAAATGAAGAAGAAGAGTAAAAAATGAAGAAGAGTAAAAAATGAAGAAGAAGAGTAAAAAAGAAGAAGAAGAGTAAAAAATGAAGAAGAAGAGTAAAAATGAAGAAGAAGAGTAAAAAATGAAGAAGAGTAAAAAAGAAGAAGAAGAGTAAAAAATGAAGAAGAACAGTAAAAATGAAGAAGAAGAGTAAAAAATGAAGAAGAAGAGTAAAAAATGAAGAAGAGTAAAAAAGAAGAGTAAAAAAATGAAGAAGAGTAAAAAAATGAAGAAGAAGAGTAAAAAATGAAGAAGAAGAATAAAAATGAAGAGTAAAAAATGAAGAAGAAGAATAAAAAAGAAGAAGAAGAGTAAAAAATGAAGAAGAAGAGTAAAAATGAAGAAGAAGAGTAAAAAATGAAGAAAAAGAGTAAAAAAGAAGAAGAGTAAAAATTGAAGAAGAAGAGTAAAAAATGAAGAAGCGTTAAAAATGAAGAAGAAGAGTAAAAATGAAGAAGAAGAGTAAAAAATGAAGAAGAAGAGTAAAAAAGAAGAAGAAGAAGAGTAAAAAATGAAGAAGAAGAGTAAAAAAGAAGAAGAGTAAAAAATGAAGAAGAGTAAAAATGAGGAAGAAGACTAAAAAAGAAGAAGAGTAAAAAATGAAGAAAAAGAGTAAAAATGAAGAAGAAGACTAAAAAAGAAGAAGAAGAGTAAAAAAATGAAAAAGAAGAGTAAAAATGAAGAAGAAGAGTAAAAATTGAAGAAGAAGAGTAAAAATTGAAGAAGAAGAGTAAAAATGATGAAGAAGAGTAAAAATGAAGAAGAAGAGTAAAAAAGAAGAAGAGTAAAAAATGAAGAAGCAGAGTAAAAAATGAAGAAGAAGAGTAAAAAATGAAGAAGAAGAGTAAAAAATGAAGAAGAAGAGTAAAAAAGAAGAGGAAGAGTAAAAAAGAAGAGGAAGAGTAAAAAATGAAGAAGAGTAAAAATTGAAGAAGAAGAGTAAAAAATGAAGAAGAAGAGTAAAAAATGAAGAAGAGTAAAAAAGAAGAAGAGTAAAAAATAAAGAAGAAGAGTAAAAATGAAGAAGAGTAAAAATTGAAGAAGAAGAGGAAAAAAGAAGAAGGGTAAAAAAGGAAGAAGAAGAGTAAAAATGAAGAAGAAGAGTAAAAAATGAAGAAGAAGAGTAAAAAATGAAGAAGAAGAGTAAAAAAGAAGAAGAGTAAAAAAGAAGAAGAAGAGTAAAAAATGAAGAAGAAGAGTAAAGAAGAAGAAGAGTAAAAAATGAAGAAGAAGAGTAAAAATTGAAGAAGAAGAGTAAAAAAGAAGAAGAATAAAAATGAAGAAGAGTACAAAATGAAGAAGAAGAGTAAAAAATGAAGAAGAGTAAAAAATGAAGAAGAAGAGTAAAAAAGAAGAAGAGTAAAAAATGAAGAAGAAGAGTAAAAATGAAGAAGAAGAGTAAAAAATGAAGAAGAGTAAAAATGAAGAAGAAGAGTAAAAAATGAAGAAGAAGAGTAAAAATGAAGAAGAGTAAAAATGAAGAAGAAGAGTAAAAAATGAAGAAGAGTAAAAAAATGAAGAAGAAGAGTAAAAAATGAAGAAGAAGAATAAAAATGAAGAGTAAAAAATGAAGAAGAAGAGTAAAAAATGAAGAAGAAGAGTAAAAAATGAAGAAGAAGAGTAAAAAATGAAGAAGAGTAAAAAATGAAGAAGAAGAGTAAAAAATGAAGAAGAGTAAAAAATGAAGAAGAAGAGTAAAAATGAAGAAGAAGAGTAAAAAATGAAGAAGAAGAGTAAAAAAGAAGAAGAAGAGTAAAAATTGAAGAAGAAGAGTAAAAAATGAAGAAGAGTAAAAAATGAAGAAGAAGAGTAAAAATGAAGAAGAAGAGTAAAAAATGAAGAAGAAGAGTAAAAAAGAAGAAGAAGAAGAGTAAAAAATGAAGAAGAAGAGTAAAAAAGAAGAAGAGTAAAAAATGAAGAAGAGTAAAAATGAGGAAGAAGACTAAAAAAGAAGAAGAGTAAAAAATGAAGAAAAAGAATAAAAATGAAGAAGAAGACTAAAAAAGAAGAAGAAGAGTAAAAAAATGAAAAAGAAGAGAAAAATGAAGAAGAAGAGTAAAAATTGAAGAAGAAGAGTAAAAAATGAAGAAGAGTAAAAAAGAAGAAGAGTAAAAAATGAAGAAGAAGAGTAAAAAATGAAGAAGAAGAGTAAAAATGAAGAAGAAGAGTAAAAAATGAAGAAGAAGAGTAAAAAATGAAGAAGAAGAGTAAAAAATGAAGAAGAAGAGTAAAAAAGAAGAGGAAGAGTAAAAAATGAAGAAGAAGAGTAAAAATTGAAGAAGAAGAGTAAAAAATGAAGAAGAAGAGTAAAAAATGAAGAAGAGTAAAAAATGAAGAAGAAGAGTAAAAAATGAAGAAGAAGAGTAAAAATGAAGAAGAAGAGTAAAAAATGAAGAAGAGTAAAAAAGAAGAAGAAGAGTAAAAAATGAAGAAGAAGAGTAAAAATGAAGAAGAAGAGTAAAAAATGAAGAAGAAGAGTAAAAAATGAAGAAGAGTAAAAATGAAGAAGAAGAGTAAAAAATGAAGAAGAAGAGTAAAAAATGAAGAAGAAGAGTAAAAAATGAAGAAGAAGAGTAAAAAAAGAAGAAGAGTAAAAAATGAAGAAGAAGAGTAAAAATGAAGAAGAAGAGTAAAAAATGAAGAAGAAGAGTAAAAAAGAAGAAGAGTAAAAATTGAAGAAGAAGAGTAAAAAATGAAGAAGAAGAGTAAAAAATGAAGAAGAAGAGTAAAAATGAAGAAGAAGAGTAAAAAATGAAGAAGAAGAGTAAAAAAGAAGAAGAAGAAGAGTAAAAATGAAGAAGAAGAGTAAAAAATGAAGAAGAAGAGTAAAAAATGAAGAAGAGTAAAAATGAAGAAGAAGAGTAAAAAATGAAGAAGAAGAGTAAAAAATGAAGAAGAAGAGTAAAAAAGAAGAAGAAGAGTAAAAATTGAAGAAGAAGAGTAAAAAAATGAAAAAGAAGAGAAAAATGAAGAAGAAGAGTAAAAATTGAAGAAGAAGAGTAAAAAATGAAGAAGAGTAAAAAAGAAGAAGAAGAGTAAAAAATGAAGAAGAAGAGTAAAAATGAAGAAGAAGAGTAAAAAATGAAGAAGAAGAGTAAAAAAGAAGAAGAAGAGTAAAAATTGAAGAAGAAGAGTAAAAAATGAAGATGAAGAGTAAAAAATGAAGAAGAAGAGTAAAAATGAAGAAGAAGAGTAAAAAATGAAGAAGAGTAAAAAAGAAGAAGAGTAAAAAATGAAGAAGAAGAGTAAAAATGAAGAAGAAGAGTAAAAAATGAAGAAGAAGAGTAAAAAAGAAGAAGAAGAGTAAAAATTGAAGAAGAAGAGTAAAAAATGAAAAAGAAGAGTAAAAATGAAGAAGAAGAGTAAAAAATGAAGAAGAAGAGTAAAAATGAAGAAGAAGAGTAAAAAATGAAGAAGAAGAGTAAAAAATGAAGAAGAAGAGTAAAAAATGAAGAAGAAGAGTAAAAAATGAAGAAGAAGAGTAAAAAATGAAGAAGAAGAGTAAAAATGAAGAAGAAGAGTAAAAAATGAAGAAGAAGAGTAAAAAATGAAGAAGAGTAAATAGAAGGT
>NW_028223368.1:0-7500 GCF_056783735.1 Eptatretus burgeri
TTGGATCTTGTGATATTTATAGAGTCAGAAAAAAACCGAAAAATAGTACAAATATGGAGTTCTGGATGCCACATGCAGTGCCACTTTGATGCACGTCATCGCTATGTGGCATTGCACGTGATATCGGAACCCCGTCCAAACACAGGCAGCCAAATGGCTCCATGGAATGCACCAAATGGTTGATAAAACAAATTGGACATGCTTTTTTGTACCATCAGACATACTGAACAAGCAAGAAACACCAACACATGTGTCTAGGTCGTTTGAGAACAAAACTGTGTTTTTTTAGGGGGGGATTTTGGTTTTTGTTTTACAGAGGATTGAGGGATTGAGGATGGAGAAGCGAGAACAACAGAAACGGAGCAGAATGTAACAGAATGAAAAGAACAGTATGAAGAGGTGGGCGGAAGAACACACCAACTGCAGGGTAGAGAGACAGGTAAATAGGAGGGGTGACCTATGGAGAAATAAAGAAGGGACGTGGGGAAGAATGAGAGCAAAAGGGGAGGGTCTTCAGGCACACTGATTTATTCGAGTTCTTTGAATTATTACGAATGAAAGAGAACAGAGGATGTGAAATTTGTTTTTTAATGAATCCATGAAAATTATGTCCCTTAAAAATTTTGAACATTTTTTTGGAACCTCCCCCCAAAAAACAGCTCAGCTGGGAGTAGTCTGTTAAATTGAACAACATTTGCCATCAGAAGAAACTTAGTGTCCAGAGGGCACATCAATCCCTTCAGTTTTGGAATGGAAATCTAGCTGTCTTGTCTCCTCTTAGGTTGTAGATGTTGAAGATATCACTATCTTTCAAAAAGAAAAGGCCAAATATGCTGTGTGGATTTAGTTGCATTTTGTCACACTACCTGCATTAAGTGGAATGGCTGTATTGTGAATATGGCTCAGGCATATGGGATAAGTGGTGTCCTGTGTCTCATTTGCCTTTTCCATGATGACCTGGGCCGTCTCGTGCCAGCAGGTGTTTTGGAGCGTGGTCTGATTTGCTTTTCCATTATGAAGTGTTGTAAATCTCATCTTTGCTGATTAACTTCTGGAAAATATGTGATGATGCTTGTAGATGGAATTGTGTTGCAGTATTGTTTTGTGAAAAAGGTTATTCATTTCAATATTCCATCATTTCAAGTAACTCTATGAATATCGCCCCTTCGACAAATGAGTCTCAGGTGTGCACATGACATCAGTATAAGGTTTTCAGGAATGCATGGGCAAAAATGCTAACTGATAAATTTGTATAATGTAAAAATAAAGTAACTTTTATCATCTAATTCAAAGTCGGATTCCTCTTTTTTTGTTGTTTATGGGGGGGGGCGTAGGGGGGGCAAGCCAGAAGCTTTAGGTGTCATGCGGTTCTCAGGACTTTTGGACCATGTATTAAGGGACACGTGATATGGGTAGGTGTCTTGCAGGTGGCTTGCTGGGGGAACAAGGGGGAAGAAATGCGGCATCGATTTCACAATAGATAGGGTAAGATTCTCATCTCATGTCTGACTGGGTGGGAGCCGAGCGATGGAGAGAGGGGTACATTGTGGCAGTTCATCTGCATTTTGCTTAAGTATTGTTTAAAAATTGTGTATTTTGTGTGCAGGATTTTGTACCACCTATCTTGTGCTTTATGACATTGTTTATATTTTCTAAGTCACACATGCGTGTCAGCTTTCTGCCCTCTTTCCCATGCTGACGATTCGGTTAATTGAAAACTCCTGGAGGGAAATAAATTGATTCGGTGGATCTCTTTCTGACTAATTGCACATGTTAGACAAGCGTGAGACTTGCAATGGGTCACAACAACCATTCGGGCGAAATGCTGTCCCAACTTTGCCTTAATCTGCTTGCCTGTGAGATATTAATTCTCAACATGTGCAGTTCCTGCCTTAAAGGGTTTGCAGTTTTTGGTGGGGGCCATCCACAGGACACTATATCGTGCTTCCAAGTAACATAACAAAAGCAAAAGTCTTTCGTTTTGGTGCTATCTTGCATGCCCCCACCTTTCAGATAAGGTGCTTCCAGAAAATTGTGACCCATTTGTACATTGGAAGAGTCGAGTATGTTGTTAATTGATAAGCTCCTGAGTTATGTGATCTCAAAGATGAGCCAAATATTGCCCGTGACCATCTGGAAATGATGAATTTTCTTGAAATGAGTAATGACTGTTGATATGTGGGGTGTTCAAACGTTCTTGGAAAGAGAGACAATAATTGAAGAAACTCTAAGGCTTTTGTTTTCAATTGAAAAAACACAAGTATTCTCGTGTTTATGTCCCGCCCCCCCCCTCCCCATCCACCTGAAAGCGGTTTAATCACGATTGAGTAAAAGGTTACAACGCTCGCTCGATCCCGAGGATCACCAATGTGGGACTCTAAAAAAGCTCAAGCGAGCGGTGTTCTTCCGAGCCGTGCTTCAGCGTGACCTAAACCATGCTGGTTATCAATATGTTAAGCTAATTTAGATTCCCAAGGAAATAGCCAATTATTCCAAAATGAGTGATGCACGGGAGACAGATTGCAGTGCAGGCACACACACTCTTAAGAAATATGAATTTATTAAATGAAAGGACATTGGCAGTAACACAAAAACAGACAGATCAAGCCGGGCGAAGACAGACAACAGATAATTATGAATGACTATAATTGAGAAAATAAATCCTTAAATTACAAAAAGCCACTCCAGGCCCTTGTGCACACACACACACACACACACACACACCCACACACACACACACACACACACACACACACACACACACACACACACACACACACACACACACACACACACACACACACACACACACACACACACACACACACACACACACACACACACACAGACACACACACACCAGAAAAGGATTGTTAAACAAGCTTCCAGTCTGTGTAGGAACAGCATGGAGAGCAGAGCAGGGCACTGGCAGAGATCGAGGCACAGCAATTTAAGCGCTCCGAAACAGAAGAGCGGAGCTCCCGGCCCACAGAGCATCTAATGCGAGAGGAGCATGTCTGGCGCTTACAGATTGCCCCCAAAAAAAAAAGAGAGTGATATTCGACCCACAAAATGTCCAAGAGCGAAAATGGCTCTGCATCACATGGTGCCCCCCAGCAAAATGAGATTGGTCTCCAACCCACAGAGAGCCCCCCAGTGAAAGAGGGCTTTGGATTACATGGTGTCCCACATCTAAGAGAGAGAGAGAGAGAGAGAGAGAGAGAGAGAGAGAGAGAGAGAGAGAGAGAGAGAGAGAGAGAGAGAGAGAGAGAGAGAGAGAGAGAGAGAGAGAGAGAGAGAGAGAGAGAGAGAGAGAGAGAGAGAGAGAGAGAGAGAGAGAGAGAGAGAGAGAGAGAGAGAGAGAGAGAGAGAGAGAGAGAGAGAGAGAGAGAGAGAGAGGGTGAGATCCGAGAGAGAGAGAGAGAGAGAGAGAGAGAGAGAGAGAGAGATCCGAGAGAGAGAGAGAGAGAGAGAGAGAGAGAGAGAGAGAGAGAGAGAGAGAGAGAGAGAGAGAGAGAGAGAGAGAGAGAGAGAGAGAGAGAGAGAGAGAGAGAGAGAGAGAGAGAGAGAGAGAGAGAGGGTGAGATCCGAGAGAGAGAGAGAGAGAGAGAGATCCGAGAGAGAGAGAGAGAGAGAGAGAGAGAGAGAGAGAGAGAGAGAGAGAGAGAGAGAGAGAGAGAGAGAGAGAGAGAGAGAGAGAGAGAGAGAGAGAGAGAGAGAGAGAGAGAGAGAGAGAGAGAGAGAGAGAGAGAGAGAGAGAGAGAGAGAGGGTGAGATCCGAGAGAGAGAGAGAGAGAGAGAGAGAGAGAGAGAGAGAGAGAGAGAGAGAGAGAGAGAGAGAGAGAGAGAGAGAGAGAGAGAGAGAGAGAGAGAGAGAGAGAGAGAGAGAGAGAGAGAGAGAGAGAGAGAGAGAGAGAGAGAGAGAGAGAGAGAGAGAGAGAGAGAGAGAGAGAGAGAGAGAGAGAGAGAGAGAGAGAGAGAGAGAGAGAGAGAGAGAGAGAGAGAGAGAGAGAGAGAGAGAGAGAGAGAGAGAGAGAGAGAGAGAGAGAGAGAGAGAGAGAGAGAGAGAGAGAGAGAGAGAGAGAGAGAGAGAGAGAGAGAGAGAGAGATCCGAGAGAGAGAGAGAGAGAGAGAGAGAGAGAGAGAGAGAGAGAGAGAGAGAGATCCGAGAGAGAGAGAGAGAGAGAGAGAGAGAGAGAGAGAGAGAGAGAGAGAGAGAGAGAGAGAGAGATCCGAGAGAGAGAGAGAGAGAGAGAGAGAGAGAGAGAGAGAGAGAGAGAGAGAGAGAGAGAGAGAGAGAGAGAGAGAGAGAGAGAGAGAGAGAGAGAGAGGGTGAGATCCGAGAGAGAGAGAGAGAGAGAGAGAGAGAGAGAGAGAGAGAGAGAGAGAGAGAGAGAGAGAGAGAGAGAGAGAGAGAGAGAGAGAGAGAGAGAGAGAGAGAGAGAGAGAGAGAGAGAGATCCGAGAGAGAGAGAGAGAGAGAGAGAGAGAGAGAGAGAGAGAGAGAGAGAGAGAGAGAGAGAGAGAGAGAGAGAGAGAGGGTGAGATCTGAGAGAGAGAGAGAGAGAGAGAGAGAGAGGGTGAGATCCGAGAGAGAGAGAGAGAGAGGGTGAGATCCGAGAGAGAGAGAGAGAGAGAGAGAGAGAGAGAGAGAGAGAGGGTGAGATCCGAGAGAGAGAGAGAGAGAGAGAGAGTGACAGAGAGAGAGAGAGAGAGAGAGAGAGAGAGAGAGAGAGAGAGAGAGAGAGAGAGAGAGAGAGAGAGAGAGAGAGAGGGTGAGATCCGAGAGAGAGAGAGAGAGAGAGGGTGAGATCCGAGAGAGAGACGCAGAGAGAGAGAGAGAGAGAGGGTGAGATCCGAGAGAGAGAGAGAGAGAGAGAGAGAGAGAGATCCGAGAGAGAGAGAGAGAGAGAGAGAGAGGGTGAGATCCGAGAGAGAGAGAGAGAGAGAGAGGGTGAGATCCGAGAGAGAGAGAGAGAGAGAGGGTGAGATCCGAGAGAGAGAGAGAGAGAGAGGGTGAGATCCGAGAGAGAGAGAGAGAGAGAGAGGGTGAGATCCGAGAGAGAGAGAGAGAGAGAGGGTGAGATCCGAGAGAGAGAGAGAGAGAGAGAGAGAGAGGGGGAGAGGCGCGAGAGAGAGAGAGAGAGAGGGGGAGAGACTAGAGAGAGAGAGAGAGAGAGAGAGAGAGAGAGGGTGAGATCCGAGAGAGAGAGAGAGAGAGAGAGAGAGAGAGAGAGAGAGAGAGAGAGAGAGAGAGAGAGAGAGAGAGAGAGAGAGAGAGAGAGAGAGAGAGAGAGAGAGAGAGAGAGAGAGAGAGAGAGAGAGAGAGAGAGATCCGAGAGAGAGAGAGAGAGAGAGAGATCCGAGAGAGAGAGAGAGAGAGAGAGAGAGAGAGAGAGAGAGAGAGAGAGAGAGAGAGAGAGAGAGAGAGAGAGAGAGAGATCCGAGAGAGAGAGAGAGAGAGAGAGAGAGAGAGAGAGAGAGAGAGAGAGGGTGAGATCCGAGAGAGAGAGAGAGAGAGAGAGAGTGAGATCCGAGAGAGAGAGAGAGAGAGAGGGTGAGATCCGAGAGAGAGAGGGAGAGAGAGAGAGAGAGGGTGAGATCCGAGAGAGAGAGAGAGAGAGAGAGAGATCCGAGAGAGAGAGAGAGAGAGAGAGAGAGAGAGAGAGAGAGAGAGAGAGAGAGAGAGAGAGAGAGAGAGAGAGAGAGAGAGAGAGAGAGAGAGAGAGAGAGAGAGATCCGAGAGAGAGAGAGAGAGAGAGAGAGGGTGAGATCCGAGAGAGAGAGAGAGAGAGAGAGGGTGAGATCCGAGAGAGAGAGAGAGAGAGAGAGGGAGAGAGAGAGAGAGAGTGGAGAGAGAGAGAGAGAGAGAGAGGGGGAGGTGCGAGAGAGGGAGAGAGAGAGAGAGCGAGAGAGAGAGAGAGAGAGAGAGAGAGAGAGAGAGAGAGAGAGAGAGAGAGAGAGAGAGGGTGAGATCCGAGAGAGAGAGAGAGAGAGAGAGAGAGAGAGAGAGAGAGAGAGAGAGAGAGAGAGAGAGAGAGAGAGAGAGAGAGAGAGAGAGAGAGAGAGAGAGAGAGAGAGAGAGAGAGAGAGAGAGAGAGAGAGAGAGAGAGAGAGAGAGAGAGAGATCCGAGAGAGAGAGAGAGAGAGAGAGAGAGAGAGAGAGAGAGAGAGAGAGAGAGAGAGAGAGAGAGAGAGAGAGAGAGAGAGAGAGAGAGAGAGAGAGAGATCCGAGAGAGAGAGAGAGAGAGAGGGTGAGATCCGAGAGAGAGAGAGAGAGAGAGAGAGAGAGAGAGAGAGAGAGAGAGAGAGAGAGAGAGAGGGTGAGATCCGAGAGAGAGAGAGAGAGGGTGAGATGTGAGATCCGAGAGAGAGAGAGAGAGAGAGAGAGAGAGAGAGAGAGAGAGAGAGAGAGAGAGAGAGAGAGAGAGAGAGAGAGAGAGAGAGAGAGAGAGAGAGAGAGAGAGAGAGAGAGAGAGAGAGAGAGAGAGAGAGAGAGAGAGAGAGATCCGAGAGAGAGAGAGAGAGAGAGAGAGAGAGAGAGAGAGAGAGAGAGAGAGAGAGAGAGAGAGAGAGAGAGAGAGAGAGAGAGAGAGAGAGAGAGAGAGAGAGAGAGAGAGAGAGAGAGAGAGAGAGAGAGAGAGAGAGAGAGATCCGAGAGAGAGAGAGAGAGAGAGAGAGAGAGAGAGAGAGAGAGAGAGAGAGAGAGAGAGAGAGAGAGAGAGAGAGAGAGAGAGAGAGAGAGAGAGAGAGAGAGAGAGAGAGAGAGAGAGAGAGAGAGAGATCCGAGAGAGAGAGAGAGAGAGAGAGAGAGAGAGAGAGAGAGAGAGAGAGAGAGAGGGTGAGATCCGAGAGAGAGAGAGAGAGAGAGAGAGAGAGAGAGAGAGAGAGAGAGAGAGAGAGAGAGAGAGAGAGAGAGAGAGAGAGAGAGAGAGAGAGAGAGAGAGAGAGAGAGAGAGAGAGAGAGAGAGAGAGAGAGAGAGAGAGAGAGAGGGTGAGATCCGAGAGAGAGAGAGAGAGAGAGAGAGAGAGAGAGAGAGAGAGAGAGAGAGAGAGAGAGAGAGAGAGAGAGAGAGAGAGAGAGAGAGAGAGAGAGAGAGAGAGAGAGAGAGAGAGGGTGAGATGTGAGATCGGAGAGAGAGAGAGAGAGAGAGAGAGAGAGAGAGAGAGAGAGAGAGAGAGAGAGAGAGAGAGGGTGAGATCCGAGAGAGAGAGAGAGAGAGAGAGGGTGAGATCCGGAGAGAGAGAGAGAGAGAGAGAGAGAGAGAGAGAGAGAGGGTGAGATCCGAGAGAGAGAGAGAGAGAGAGAGGGTGAGATCCGAGAGAGAGTGAGATCCGAGAGAGAGAGAGAGAGAGAGAGAGAGAGAGAGAGAGAGAGAGAGAGAGAGAGAGAGAGAGAGAGAGAGAGAGAGAGAGAGAGAGAGAGAGAGAGAGAGAGAGAGATCCGAGAGAGAGAGAGAGAGAGAGAGAGGGTGAGATCCGAGAGAGAGAGAGAGAGAGA
>NW_028223370.1:0-11028 GCF_056783735.1 Eptatretus burgeri
GAGTGAGCACAGATGCCAACCCTCCCGATTTCATCGGGAGGCTTCCGAAAATTCACCCAAACTCCCGCCCTTACGATCACTATCCTTATCCTCCCGAAATTTTGATATTTTTGCACTGTTCACTAATCAGAATGTACTAGTATGAGAATTGAATGAAAAGCATCGTCTGCTACGTATAGCATGTGGTAACTCCATAACGTTCGCTGCTACCAAATTGTACGTAAAAAATTGCAAATTCAAATGAGGAGCAGCGAAACATTGGGTCTGGATCTCGCTTATGCAATCATGCACTGAGATTTAGTGCATGCGGTATGTGTGCAATACAGTGCATGCGGTATGTATGCACAGTGTATATGCATGCGATACGCTCACTGCATGCAGCTGGGCCCTGTACCAGCCCGGCGGTCGCGACCACCGTGCGGTGTTTAACAGCCGCTAGAGTTCTACGAGTCGCGCTGCAGCTGTGGAACATCGACTTCGAAGTTACCGATGCTTCAAGCCCTCGATGTTGATTACGAAATGGCAGAAAAGAAGCTTACGAAGACCAAGAAATGGTCTCAGAAGTACAAGACCGAATACAGTCTCCAATACCCGTGTATTCGAAAGTCTGAAAGAGGAATTCATCATGCGTATTGTACAGTATGCAGCGTTGATATTTCCGTTGAGCACGGAGCACGGAGCATATTTCATTCGGAAGCACGTTGGAAGCAAACGGCACACAGACATTGCAAAGGAGAGATCTTCGAGCACGAGTACCGGTACACTTCTGAATTATTTCACCAAACAAGGGACAAGCGAGGAAGAGGATGTTACCCGAGCGGAACTTCTCTTTAGTGGATTTATTGTGGAACATAACTTGCCCATATCAGTCTCAGATCATGCTGGACCTCTATTTCAAAAGATGTTTCCAGATTCAAAAGTTGCTTCAAAGTATGGATGTGCAAGAACAAAAACTTCAGCAATAATTGGTGAGTTGTCAAATGTTACTGCTTCATCTATTGCCGATATTGCTAGACTAGCTCCATTTAGCCTAGCTACAGACGGTAGCAATGACAGTGGTGAGGCCCAGCTATATCCTGTCCTGATTTCGTACTATGACAACAGTGCTGGGATTGTGAAGCAAGGTTTGCTAAGTTTGCCTGCGTGCAAACAAGATTCCACTGGAGAAAACATTTTCAAACTGCTTGATCATGAGTTCAGTGACAGGAAAATTCCGTGGGGAAATTGTGTTTCCTTTTGTGCTGATAATGCCTCTGTCATGGTGGGCAAGCACAAAAGAGTCGCTGCTTATATCCACAAACAAAATCCAGAGTGCTACATCATGGGATGCCCTTGCCATATGATGGACAATACGGCCAAGAAGGCGGCTCAGGCCTTACCCATTGAATTAGATGACTTTCTCATCGATATTTACTACTACTTGGACAAAAGTAGTAAACGCGTCAAAGGAGTGAAAGCACTGCAAGAACTCTGTGATGCCCCGACACACAAGATTCTGAAGCATGTCGCAACAAGGTGGCTGTCCCTTGGTCAGTGCCTAGACAGGCTGATTGAACAGTGGGAGCCACTTCGCCTCTTCTTCAAAGAAGAAGTACGAAGAAAAATGCAACCAACTGTAGCCAAGACTCTAACAACGAGCAAGAAGGACGGCACTGTGTCTACTGCCAGTACTGGCACTGCAGGATCAAGCACTAGTGGAGCAGCATTCACCACTACCACTGCAGTATCTGCTGCGAAGAAGACAGCAGGGACAGCACCAAAACCAATGCTGAGAGCAGGTAGCATCACCGGCCCTTCATCACGTTCATCTACAAAGCAGATCCCTTCAGAGTCGAGAAAGACTGTGATAGTCCCATCTACAGGCAAAGAAGGACCCAAGTTAAGTTCTGCTTTTGCCAAATCACTTGATAGAAGCTCAGCAAAACCTTCGAATCAAAGGTCTTCTTCCTTGGCTGCACCTACCTCAAGCTCTCTCCTCAAACGTAAAATTGGATCTGGTACTACGAGTCTGACCTCTTCTGCTGGCAGTAAACGCAAGTGTGATCGCCCTGCGGCGAAGTGTACTACGAGTTCTACAACTAAAAGCGCATCTTCCTCAAACACTGTGCAGGAATCTAGAGAAAAACGTGTCAACAGGATGTTCTTGTCTCCACAAACAAAACTCGATTGTTTCTTCCTTCGATATGCTAACAAGCTTTTTGAGAAGGGGAATCTTCTGCTCCAAAGAGACGAACCCTGTATTCATCTCCTGCATGGAGAATTGAATGGTCTTCTGAAAGATATCTTCGTACGGTTTTTGAAACCATCGGTGTCATCGGTTGCTCTGGTAAATGTACCCTTCTCTGACAGAAATCATCAGAAGAATGATGAGGACCTCATGATTGGGAACGATGCCAAACTGTATATAAGGGAACAAAGGAGTCTCAAGAAATCCACCTTCACTCTGAGTGAGTCAGACATCCAAGGTTTCTTCAGTGCAGTTCGCTCATATTATGTGAAAGCCTGCAATTACATCTTCAAAACCTGGCCGCGAGATGATGAATTAGCCAAGCATGCTCAGGTGCTGGATGTTAAGCTACACCAAGAAGTGGGGTTTGACTGTGTGGAGTTTTTCATCAAGAAATTCCCCTGTCTGTTCAGTGGTGGTGATAGTGACATAGACAGTCTTGAGAGTGAATTCGCTCACTACCAGGCAGACACCTCCATAGCTACAATTGCTACTGAGACAGTGAGATTGGATGAGCAGTGGCATCGGATTTCACAGCTCACAGATCCCTGCACTGGTGCCAAGAAGTATCCTAATTTGAGCAAAGTGATGAAGGGAATCTTGGTCATTCCTCATTCGAACGCATCATGTGAGCGGGCACTCAGTCTTGTTCGGAAGAATCATCCTGAATTTCGTCCCAATTTGAGTGTCAAAACCCTGGAAGCTCTCTTAATTGAAAAACTAGCTCATAGCACCCCTTGCTACCAGAGAGAATACAGCAAAGACATAATCAGAAGGGCTAAAAGAGCCACACAGCTGTCACTCAGCAAAGCTGCCATGGAAAAAGCAAGCAGCAGTAGTACCAGCCAGTAAGGTAAGAAAAATATTGCTTCTTTTGTGCTTTTTGTTAATCTTTGATTGTCCCCTAACTTACTAATATTAACATACATGTAACATTAAAAAGTGCACAATTTTCCCCTTTTTTTGTTCAAAAAGTGGGAATTCTTAACATGTTAAATGCTCCAAAATAGGGCTCAGAGGGCACTAGAGAGCGTCTAGAACCCCAGAGCTTCCAGGGCCCTAAGGCGGGCCCTGGACCCCGCCGCAGGGGTCGAGCGCTCCGCGCTCGAGATGTGCGCTTCGCGCACATTATTTGGTGTCGGTTGCAAATCCTCCCTAATTCTGATTTCCAAAAGTTGGCATCTCTGAGTTAGAATTTCTTCATTAATTTCCTCATTAATTAGAATTTCCTCTTTACTTTGAATTCTCTCTTTAATCTGAATTTCCTCTTTAGTGAGAATTTCCTCTTTTGGAAAGAATGAATTAAGATTTGGAAAAGAGTCCGTGGAGCTTAGATTTGATGCGAGGTAGGCCAGTGGTGTTTCCATAAACTTGTAAGAATCAAGAAACCGAATACGAGTTATAGGTTTTGTGAATATCATTTTTGTAAATGAAATATACTTTTGACTTGTGTTTGTTATGGCAGAAATATTCCCCGGTGTTTTTGAAAGTTCATTTATAAATAGATGTGTATCATAGTTGGTGCTGTTGTGAAGAAAGACTGGAATAAAAGAAGGTAATTTATAATTAAGATTACAACAGGAATGAGCGGGACCTCTATATTTACCAGTAAGATGACAATGATCCCGAACTTTAGACTCCTTAATTTCCCCCTCACAAATATGACAGATATTGTTCTTTCTAAATTTTAATTTTTCTTCTTTGGTTAATTTCATCGGTTCATTTGTTTCTTTCATTAATTTAGTGAGTCTTATACAATCCTTTTCTAATCGTTTTACAAACTCTTGTGAAGCTTTTTTTCCACGATAATGTTCAAGTTTGTTATACTTTTCTCCAACAGATGATTTGATATAATAACAGAAACCACAAGGAATATGTTTTTGATATTTATTTGTATATGATTCTTTTGGATTAGGAGAAGCAGTATTAATCTTTTTAAGGATACACTCAAAATCAGCGTATATCACAAATGGGTGCATGATAGATTTATTATAATCTTCAAAAGAAATCTTTTCACCAGGTTTAGACATTGTAATTACAGCTGATTTATGATTACTACAATATTTTGAATGTTGTTCTAATCGTTCTTTTGTATGAAATGAATTAAGACATCGCTTACAAGGATATATTTTGTTTGCTGTTCTGAATACCTGAGAAGAGATTAATCTTGATAAATTATTGATGTATGTGTAATGTGAATTCTTTCCAACACTAAAATATAAAAGATCAATGTGTGTTTCTTCATTTTTATAGTTGTTTGAAATTTTTAATATTTGAACTTTGTTTGTATCCGTTAATCCATATACATTAATAGAAAGATTATTCTTTTTCTCAAATTTAGGAATATCTGTTAGTGGCATTGGGAATTTAAAATCTTTAATGTCCAAGGTATTCTCATATTTCATATATTGTTTTACTCTTTCTGAATTACATTTTGGTGGATGAAAGTGAGCAAGAACAGACCAGAGAAAACATTTATTATCATTTTTCTTAATATTAACAACTGCCTTCTTTAGTTTTATTTCTTTTGGTAATTCAATATAAGAAGAAGCTTTAAGAGGGTTTGATTTTAGAATGTGTATATCTAAAAAGATGATTTTTTTAATATTGAATCCACTTCCTACCACTGTATTATCAACATCCTCCTCTTGTCTTGATAGTTCTTCATAAACCCCACTATTCAAAAAATCTTGAAATGATGTTATAAAATGAAGATCTGTTCTCATATAAGGAGTTTGTTCTTCATCTTGTCTTTTCATATTCATTTTCACTCCCATATAAAACTTTAAAGTTTTCATTTCTTTTAATGTCTTTTTAATAAATTTTTCAACATCGGGTTTTACTATTTCAATTGATTCAGCTATTGATGATGGACCGGGTTCTCCAAATTGAAAAATCCTTATTTTTATATGCCCTTTAAATGCCCCATCAGTGTTTTCAATATAATAGTCTCCCTTTACTTTAAACTCATTTTTCTTGTGTTTTTGTGATTGAAGATGTCTATTATAACTACTCTTCAAAACATCCTTTGAGCAGATATCACAATGTTTTCTTTCCAACTCAAGAGGAGATATTTTATGAAATAGATTAAATGTGTGTTTGTTGGTTCGGAGGTGTTTTCTATAATGTTTATATTCGTGATTACAAACATCGCAGTATGTTGTGTTCACCATATTTATATAATAAATCTTTGCTTAAACTAAAATTTTCTTGATGAAAATTTCGTTTATTTTACAGGTGAATCTGTGCTTAAAACCATTTTATCCTCCAACTTTTTCACTTAATAAATACAATGTTTCAAGACACAAAAGGCAAGTTTCAATCAATCTCTTCATTTGTTAAAGATACTGAGAAATATGTCAAGGATGTAAAATTGAACAAAGATAAATATAACAACTATTGGATAAAAACTATTATGGTAAATAATATGAGTTCTTCAATTTCCTTCAGTGGAAGGGCTTTTAGTATACCTGGTAGAACATCAATTAAAGTATCTCTAACAAAAGTTTCTCCTCTCCTTCCAGTAATATATTCAAAACTAGAAAAAGCAATAAAACAAGAAAAGGTATCAAAAAATAAAAACCTTATGGATGAAGCTTTAGAAAGAAAAGATAAGACCATCTGTAATATGCAAGGAGAAATTTGTATTTTTTTCAACAACCCTAAAGATGTAAATCCTGATGAAATAAAGGATGTTAATATATCAGGTGAAATGACATTTCGTTCAAGAGTAATTAACGATCATTTTAAAATTACCTTTAATATAAAAAATGTTGTCGTTGAATCTGATAATGAAAAAAAGTATATCAATATCGATGGTAATATTATTAAATATGAGTCAATATACAACTGAAAGTATAGATGAATTTCAGTTTAAGTAAAGTTTTACTTTATAAATATGCTAGACTTTCCTGATTCTCCATATGACAAATTTGAGAATTGTCCTGCGTGTGAAAGACGGGGATTAAACACAGAGTCAAAAGCCTATAAACAATGTATATTCTGTGATTATCTTCTAATTAATGATAATAAAAAATATAAAAAGGAAAATAATTCTTTTAGATTTACACCAAAAATGAATTACTTTACAAGATTGATTAGACAAATGAATGTAAAGTATGAGGGTGATAACACACCTTTCCTTACAAGGGAAGAAACTGAATGTATAAGAGAAATGTTCAAAGGATTGTTGTTATATATTATTCATGGATGTAATTTTCAGGGAAATATGAACACAAGATATTGTATAAATAAAATAATGGATTATCTTGAAATTAAACCTGAACTTAGGATAAAATATAGAGTTTCTAAAAAAGCCAATAATAAATTAAATAACCTGTTTTTCAAATATATAAATGAATGATTTTTTAACTATTTGGGAAAATAAGATAAAATTTAACAACCATAAAAATCTCCCAAATTCATTAAGATGTCTCATAGTTGGTTCAAGTGGATGTGGAAAAACCTGCTTACTTTTAAAAATGCTCCTCACTCCCAACTTTTTAGATTATGATAATTTAATAATTTTCACAAAGTCGAGTTTTCAACCAGAGTATCAACTACTCTCACAAGGTTTTAATGCTGGTCTTCAAAAATAAGATATAATTGGTTTATTTAAACGTCAAAAAAACCTAAATGATTATAACATTGAAGATATAATTCAACTATTTTGTGATACACAGAGATGTAAAAAGAAATCAAATCCTATAACTTGTATTCTTAGTGATAATACGGATGATATACCGTCTCCCCAAGATTTGGATAAATCAAAAAAGAACCTCGTTATCTTTGATGATTGTGTTAATGAGAGAAACCAAACGGTAATGGACAGCTCCTACACAAGAGGGAGACATTCTTCTTGTAATTGTATTTATCTTAGTCAATCATACTTTCAACTTCCTCGTCGTTCCATTAGAAACAATGCTAATACTTTTATTTTATTCAAGTTAAATTCAATAGATATCAATAATTTTTGGAGAGATAATTGTTCGACATTATGTAGTAAAAAGAAATTTGAGGATTACATGAAGCACACGACTGAAAAATATAAATATATTGTTGTGAAACAAGATGAGATATTAAGGGATATATTTTTTGTTTTATAAACAATTACATATATAAATGACAACTATTATTATAAATCTTGTGGGTAAATCTGCTTCTGGAAAAAACTTTCATAAATCAAGGTTCTTGTGTAGTACAAATGAGAATATTGTAAATTTACTTAAAAAACACCCCGTGATACGCATTGTATCAACAACAACTAGAGCAATAAGACCTGGAGAAGTAAAAGGTGAAGATTATCACTATATTTCAGTGGAGGAACATATGCGATTGAGGAACGAAGGACAAATATTTGAGGAGGTTTCTCTTGGTACAACAAAATATTCACATTGTAAGAGTGAGTTAAGGAAACTAAAATCTGGTGGTGTTGGGATATTAGAAACTAATCCAGAAGGAACGAGACAAATTATTAAATATCTGAGTGGAGTGAAGATTTTATCATTCGGTTTTGATGTTGATGAAGAAACTCAACGCAAACGTATGAAAAGCAGAGATGCAAGTATTAGTGAAGAAGAAATTACAACTCGCATTAATGTTAATAAAGAATTTGATGAAATATTTAAAGAAAAGGATTTATTTGAACACATCTACTTGAATGATGAAGAAAAGGAAAATTTCCCTGTTGATCTTTACAATTCATTAAATGATATTTTACAATAAATAAATGGATGCAAAAGAAAGAGCAAGAAGATTTAAGGAACATCAAGAGTTGGTTTCAAAAGTTGTAAAACAACAGGAAGACAAAAAGAAGAAACGCAGACAGAAACTAACGGGCGAAGAAGCATTTGAAAGAAAACAAGAGAAATTTTTTAAACCACTTTTAAAAACTTCCCAAGAAAAAATTATAGATGTTTCCACAGTTCCCACAATAAAATATACTCCCAGAAAGCTCCAAATGTTAAAATATTTCAGTCAAATGACGGAGGAAGAATTAGAGCATATTGGAGAATTAGAATATCATGATGAAGAATTATTTCAACAACTGGAAGAGATTAATCAACCCCCTGATTATATTGTGAATGCTGTTCAAAACAATGAATATTCAGCGGATTCAAAAACCAAAGCAGGACTCATTCCAACAGAACAACCAGCAATATTTCATCTTGTTCAAGAAAAGGTATTGATATTTAATGATGAATTAAGGTTCTTGGGTTTCTGCTCAACCCCCTGTTAAACTAACGCCGAGATTAATGTTTCTTCTCACAAAAGATGGAAGACAAGGTTCAACTGTGAGGGATGAATCAAAGTATATTGATAAACCATTGGATATGGAAAATAATGATGATAGAGTATATATTGATCTGCTGAACACTCTAAATTATAAGGTTATTCTTTCTGGTAAAAGTAGGAAGAATGAGAAGGAGAAACACATTATTCAGGCTTTAAGTATCCTTGGTTCAGGTGTTAGTTTTCTTCCAAATGACCCATCGCAATTAGTTAATAGACTGTTATTGTTGTTAGGTAGTAAGAAGGCTGGAAATAACAATTGTTTTAATGAAGCATCAGCCATTTTAGACCAGTTGATGAACATGAAAATAATTAATAAATCTCAATATAAAGACATTTTATCTTATATTAAATAAGATGAGAATCACAATCCTAAGTTTCAATTTCACAACAAGCGACCACACATCTTCATTCCCATACCCACTACAACTTGACACAACAAAAGAATATGAGGCATCTTTATTGTCCATGGAAACTTATAATACCTTATTTAATATAACCGAGAAAAATGACAAGTTTAGTTATAATCCGGGAAGTGGATACAAAACGATAACAGTCTCACCCGGAGCATATGAGATTTCTCAAATATCTTCCGAAATTGCTCGTCTTATGAATGAACAGGGTGATGAACCAAAAAATATTGTTATAGACATTCAAAAACATACTTCAAAATCAACGATTAAAGTTAAAAATAACTACAAGGTTGATTTCACAATTGATAATTCATTTAGAGAGTTATTGGGTTTCTCCTCAAAAAAGATTGAAACTAATGGGACGTTTTACAGTGATAATGTCATTCAAATATCCTCAGGAATAAATTCGGTGTTAATTCACTGTGATTTGATTGATGGTGCTTATAATGATGGAAAAAAAACAAATACAATATTTTCATTCAGCGCATACTCAACCCCAATTGGTTATAAATTCAATATGGAACCTAAAAATTTGGTTTATCTCCCTGTGTGAGGAAAAACCATACACAGAGTAAATTTTAGGATAACCGACCAAGATAATCGTGTGATTTCTTTTAATGGAGAAGTTATATCCATCAGAATTCACCGACGTGAAGTTTTCCAATCAATAAATACGATGGTTATTGTGAGGAAACACGAGTTGGGAAAATATAAAATAATTACAGGGGATGGGATGTTCCTTTCCCCGTACTACAAGGGTGAAGGTATGTATCTTGGTGGAGGATACTATAAACCTAAGAGACAAAGGGGTGTTGGACATCAATTTAGAGGAGATGGGATAATTGATACTCTCATGGGTATTGGTTCAACTATTCTTAAACATAAAGATCTAATTGGTTCAACTGCTTCTGCTGTGGGAAATGTAGCAGGTGCTGTAAAGAGTATAAAAGATGCTCAGAAGGAATCTCATAAATTACAAGCAATAAAAGAAATTAAGAAAGGCAAAACTCAGTTGTCCCCCCAAGAACGACAGAAAATAATTCAAATACTTGGATCAGGGTTTCAAAAGTTTTAACATCTTTTTTCCTAAATAAATACAAGTATGGAAGCAATTGATAGTATCTATGATTTGGATGATACTATTATTATCTCAAACTCCACTAAAAAAGAAGATTACTTCAAGGTAAATGCAATAACTGGAACAGACTGGAATATGAATGGTACAAAAAGTTTTGAAATAAATAATCAACAAACCTATTTGAATCTCTCCGAAAGTTTCTTGTTGTGTAAATTTAAATTCACTAAAGCTGGGAATAACACAAACGCTACACTTGTAAATGATTTCTTCTGGAAAATGTTTGATAGTGTGCGTTTGTATATTGGAACACAAGAAGTTGAAGCGGTTGATTATGTCTCTGCTGTATCTGAAATGATGAAATTTACATTCTATACATTCAGTGATAGAATGGGAAAGGGGTCTGTCGAAGGTTTTATTCCTGATATGTCAACGGGAACAAACACAGACCCTGGATATACTCAAAGGAAAGGAATGTATAATGATGATACAAAAGCAGAAAATAGTTTTACTGTGGCAGTTCCTCTTAAAGGTATATTTGGATTTTGTGATCATGATAAAGTTCTGTATGGTCTTAAAATTAGATTTCAACTACAAAGGAATGATAATGAAAATCGATTGCTTTTTGGTGTTGGTAGTGCTTTTGGTGATCAGAATAAATTTGTAATTGAGGAGATGAGTTGGTATATCAGTGAATATACTCCTAATCTTAAAACAGAAGAGATGTTGAATCGAAGACTTAACTCAAAGAAACCACTCAGTGTATCATACCTCAAAAGAAGATGTCAACATGTTAAACTAAACCAAACTACTTACACGTGGAATTTGGGTGTTCTGGAAGGAAAGCCACAATATCTGTGGATGATTTTTAAAAAGCCAGATGGTGATACTGCGACTGATAAGAATAATGCATTGAGTGATAATGCTAAGGTGAAACAACTTCGCGTTTCTCTAGATGGAACATTTTATCCACGAGATAGATTGGAAATTAATTGGGAAAAAAATGATTTTGCTGAAGCATA
>NW_028223372.1:0-11000 GCF_056783735.1 Eptatretus burgeri
GCGATGCACTTAGAAACTTTGATGGAAACAGTGCCCTCTTTGATTCTTGCAGGACGCATCAACTGTGCTCGGTACACTCCAGCGAATATTGCAGAGATGAAGCAGTTGGAACAAACTCAGCCAAGAATGTATGAACACATGATGCAAGGTAGATTTGTTGTGCGAATATCTTCACAAAGATCAGTCAGGTCAGGTTCGATCTGTGACCTGCTACAGGTACCATGTAAACCTGTACTAACCTGTTCCATGGTCGGGTTGTCGGCGACTAAACCGTCTCCCCCACCAGGTTTTCTGGTGAGGAGGGTGTTTGGATATGGACACCCAGCAGGATTAAAAACAAAACCTGTCAAAGGGCGGAGGAGCTCCTTGTGAGCCAACGGCCATCCATATCTAGTGCCCAACTGTGTCTGCGGACATCCTCCTGCAGTTGGGTCACTTCTTATTAGGAGGTTGGTGGCAGGATTTGCACTCCGGCCACCGTAAAACCCTTCATTCCGCAAAACGCAAAAACGCAAAAAAATCTGAAAACCCACTCCGTGGGAGTACCTCCTGTGCAGCTTCCCTTCGCAGGGCAGCTCACCGGATGACGGGATTGGGGCAAAGCCTTCGGGACCCCCAATTTTTGATAGGAGAGAAACCACGGGGTAATATCCCTGGGTCATATTGCGGGAGAGTAAGTTGGAGTGGTGCTGAGGTGTCGTCCACCAGACGGCGGTCTCCTTGGGTTAACCTGAGGCGGTCCCTTCGGGTGGGTGCCTGGAATGTCCTATCCCTAAGAGAGGATAATCACCTGTCATCATCTGAGCTCAAGCGTTTGGACATCGGGATTGCAGCTCTCTCTGAGGTTCGGAGACCGGATTGCGGCGAGATAATGGTGGGTGGTTACACCTACTATTGGTCTGGTCGCTCTGATGGTTACCATACCCAAGGAGTTGCTGTAGCTGTGTCCAATAAGCTGACCCCAATGATAATTGAGGTAACCCCGGTCAACGAGCGTATTATGAGATTAAGGATTCGTCACTCCTTAGGTGTCATTTCCCTGGTCTCTGTTTATGCTCCGACTGAGGCGAGTGATCTCACAGTGAAGGATGCATTCTACGCCACACTCGAGTCTGTGGTTGATCAGTGCCCCAGACGAGATACACTTCTAGTCTTGGGGGATTTCAATGCATCGACTGGAACTGATAGGGACGGTTATGAGGTGTGTGTTGGTCCCCATGGGTCAGGAACGATGAAGCAGAATAGCACTAAGTTCCTTGACTTTGCAAGAAGTAATGGACTTAGGGTGGCTGGTTCATGGTTTCAGCGCCCACAAGCTCATCGCTGGACTTGGTATTCCAACGCTGGCAGTGTGGCAAAGGAGATTGACCATGTCCTCATTGACGGTCGTTGGAGGATGATCCAGAACTGCAGGGTCTACCGGAGTGCTCAGTTCCTCAATACTGACCACAGGCTTGTTGTAGCAACTCTAAAGCTGCACCTTAAATCCTGGAGAATGGTACCATCCCAGCCGAGGCTGGATGTTGCCAAGCTCAGGGATGAGAGAGTAGCTGAGGAGTTTGCGAACAGGCTGAGTGGACACTTGGGGGGTCTGGGTGCTTTGGGGGGTCCTGAAGAGTTGTGGAGCGCCTTCAAGACCACCGTCCTTGATGTTGCCGGTGGATGCCTTGGAGCTCACCGCAGGGCAAAGAAGAATTTTGTCTCTCAAGGGACACTGGATATCATTGACCAGAGTCACAGGGCCAAGCTGAATGGCAGAGCTGAGCTGTTCAGGGAGCTGAGGCGTAAAACTGTACGTGCAATGAGGGTGGACAAGGAGGCCTATGTGCGAGGAATCTGTGAGGGGGTAGAGCATCACCTGTGGACAGGTGATTCTCGTCCCGCTTACAGGGGAATTTGCGCATTACGTTCATCCAAGCCCATCCCTCGGAGCACTACAGTTCGAGCAGAGAGTGGTAGGCTCTTGACAGAGGAGTCTGAAGTGAAGGCCCGCTGGGCCGGTTACTTTGAGCGGTTGTACCAGGCTGATTCCCCAACTGTCGAGTTGGACGTCAAGGGTGTTACAATCCCTGTTGCTGACCCTCGAATCAACTGTGGTCCACCTACGCTTGTGGAAACACGGGCTGTGGTGAACCAGTTGAAACGGGGCAAAGCTCCAGGGATCTGTGGCATCCATGCCGAACTTCTCAAGGCTGGTGGAAATGCTGCACTCGTGTCGTTGCATGCAGTTTTGTGCTCTGCCTGGAACACAGGCATCATCCCAACTGACTGGAAGAGGGGCCTTGTTGTCCCTCTCTGGAAAGGGAAGGGTGATCGCCAAGACTGCAACAACTACCGAGGGGTGACGCTGCTCTCAGTGCCGGGCAAGGTCTTTGCTCTGATAATTCTCGATAGGGTTCGCCACCATCTGCTTGAGCACCAGCGTCCAGAGCAGTCAGGCTTTACACCAAAGAGGTCAACGATTGACCGTATCCTTGCACTTCGTGTCCTCACCGAACGCAGACGAGAGTTTCGGCAGGGGCTGCTTGCAGCCTATGTTGATCTCTGTAAAGCGTTCGATTCAGTGAATCGGGATGTCCCCTGGAGGATTCTTGGTCTTCGTGGGGTGCCACCAAAACTGATCGATCTGATGTCTGAACTCTACTCTGGTACTGAGAGTGCTGTGAAGTGTGGTGGTACCATCTCTGACTTATTTCCAGTTGTTACTGGAGTTTGTCAGGGATGTGTACTTGCCCCCACACTTTTCAGCACTTGTATGTACTGGATTCTAGGGAGGATGTCGGAGAGATCAAGTTGCGGTGCGTCCTTTGGGAATGTCAAGATCTCGGACCTTGACTTTGCAGATGATGCTGTCATCTTTGCGGAGACTTTAGACATCCTCTTGGGGGCCCTCGAGGTGCTGAATGAGGAGTCGGAGCCGTTGGGATTACGGGTTTCTTGGGTCAAAACTAAGATCCAGGCTTTCGGTGACATCTTGGATGCTGCTGTCCTGTCTGTGTCTGTTTGTGGTGAGGATGTTGAGGTCATGGATAGATTCACTTACCTTGGCAGTGATATTCATGTCTCTGCTGGCTGCGAGTGAGAGGTCAATAGACGTCTGGGTCGGGCCTGGGGAGTCATGGATTCACTGGATCATGGGGTGTGGCGCTGCCGGTACCTGTGCGGGAGGACGAAAGTCCAAGTCTTCAGGTCCTTGGTACTTCCAGTCTTGCTCTATGGGTGCGAGACTTGGACTCTGACCAAGGATCTGAGACGGAGACTTAATTCCTTTGGTACCAGGTCTCTTCGGAGAATCCTTGGCTATCGCTGGTAGGATTTTGTGTCCAACGTGCGGTTGCTGAGAGAGACTCGGATGAGATTTGTTACCTGCATAGTCCGTGAGCGTCAGTTGCGGCTGTATGGACATGTGGCTCGTTTTCCTGACTCTGATCCTGCTCACCAGATTCTCTCAGCGAGGGAGTCTCATGAGTGGAGGAGGCCAGTGGGTCGACCACATGCCTCATGGTTGCAACAGGTTGACCATCATCTCAAGGAGATGGGGATGGGCCTGGCATCTGCCTGGGGGATGGTCAAACGGAGGCCCCTGGAGTACCGGCGGAAAGTGGACGCAGCGACGTGCTGTTCTGGCACATGCTCCCATACCTGAGCTGACCTGATCTGTCTGTCTGTGCCGCCCCTTGTCAGGAGTCGAAGAAGAAAATCCCACAATCTATGTTGATACAATCAGTCTTTTTCAGAAAGCAGGACGGCAACAGTCGGCAACGTTTGTCTCTTGGGATAGCTTTTTAGTCTGGAAACACTTTACTATGACTGCTAAGGACAAACAGAGGCAAACTTTGCGATGCACTTAGAAACTTTGATGGAAACAGTGCCCTCTTTGATTCTTGCAGGACGCATCAACTGTGCTCGCTACACTCCAGCGTATATTGCAGAGATGAAGCAGTTGGAACAAACTCAGCCAAGAATGTATGAACACATGATGCAAGGGAGATTTGTTGTGCGAATATCTTCACATAGATCATTTCATTGTGTGCCAACTGATCAAGCCTTGGAACAAACTATAAATCAAGAAGCGAAGATTCGAGGAGGCATCATCGGCTTCGCCCTTCGGAAAGGGGCACTTCTGCGCTGGCTGATGACACCACATGTCACTGTGGAATACTGGGAGTCTTTCAAAGACCTTTGCCAATCTGGTTCAAAAGCAAACCTTCATGAGGGGCATGGAAATGCCCGCATGGACAAGGACAAAAACGATCTGAAGAACATGAAAGAATACATTGTCAGCCAGTGTCAAAATCCGTTTAATCTCGATGAGGTATAAGAATTGCTTCGAAACATCACCACTGGTCAAATGGCATCTCAAGAAGTTGAGAATTCTCTGAAGTGTATTCCAGAAAAAGGAAAAGCAGCCTATGAGGACTTCGTCAAATAAAGAATTGGGACCGAATATTCCAAGAGTTTCTGGGACGCCTTGAAGAAAGAAACTGTGTTGACATTTTCAGATATGAAGAAGGCACTCACCAATGACAGGGACCGGAAGCTGATCATTGATACTGAGGTGTTGTTCAGGCGGCTATTGGCTGTCTCACAGAGTCGTAATGTCGATTTGAGGAAGTAGTCCGGGAGCCAACCGATCAAAATAAAAAAAAAATTGCCCGGTCTGCTATAAAATTTTTGTGTTGATTTTCATAAAGAGACACCCTTTGAGTATATGAAAACCAATGTTGGCAATGGTGAAACTCTTGCGCAACAACACAGTCAACACTTTTGCGAGCCCCCTCTGATAACAAAATGTTGGCAAAAGCGAAGATGTAGGATGGGGGTAGGGGTAATTCATATTGTCCTAAAATCATAACCACTAAACCTATATACACAAATGACCCCTCATATTAAAGAGGAGTTCATTTCCTATATCACAATTGGTGTAGATTTAACCTACCTACAATTGACAAGGTTATATGTCAAACAACAAAAGATTTATGCAACTCAGAAATGCTTGACTATCAATGGGGTCAGGAACAAGAACATACTTTTACATGCCATGGTTTTAAGGAAGATAAAATTAGAAATGGATTAACACAATATTGTGACATGAAACATCCTCTTCAGAGGAAGAGTCACTCTCTGAAACAACTCCACCACATGAACCTCTCTGACCAAGGCATATGCATGTCACTCAGCAAGGCACAGCAGCCTTTTTGCATGAACATCGTTTCAGACATTTGGATAATTTGCACATGCAAGACACCGTTTGTCTATGTTTGGCTTGGCTGGCTTAGACATGAGAATTGGGACCAGTTTTCCATTGATAAGGGTTCTGCCAAATGTTGTGGCTGGGGGAAGTGCTCGGTCACTGAGATGTGCACGTCTATACAGAAGCAATTGATACAATGCTCTTAAAACAAGGAAGTAAAACGCATCTTCTGTTGCTGGCAGTGACCTAAGGTCTAATTTTGAAGAGACAAACATATGCTGCCTGAGGGTATCCAAACAGCTGAACCCTTTTTGGCCATGCAGAGCAGTCCAGTATACTCTGGCCTCATCAATGACACATTCTGTTGCTGCCATTTCACTATCTCTTCCAAAATCAACAAGGTGGGGAAGGTTTCCTATCAGTCCCAGAGAAACCTGTGCCGCTCTTCTTTTCACAGGAACACAGGCATCATCCCAACTGACTGGAAGAGGGGCCTTGTTGTCCCTCTCTGGAAAGGGAAGGGTGATCGCCAAGACTGCAACAACTACCGAGGGGTGACGCTGCTCTCAGTGCCGGGCAAGGTCTTTGCTCGGATAATTCTTGATAGGGTTCGCCACCATCTGCTTGAGCACCAGCGTCCAGAGCAGTCAGGCTTTACACCAAAGAGGTCAACGATTTACCGTATCCTTGCACTTCGTGTCCTCACCGAACGCAGACGAGAGTTTTGGCAGGGGCTGCTTGCAGCCTATGTTGATCTCTGTAAAGCGTTCGATTCAGTGAATCGGGATGTCCTCTGGAGGATTCTTGGTCTTCGTGGGGTGCCACCGAAACTGATCGATCTGATGTCTGAACTCTACTCTGGTACTGAGAGTGCTGTGAAGTGTGGTGGTACCATCTCTGACTTATTTCCAGTTCTTACTGGAGTTCGTCAGGGATGTGTACTTGCCCCCACACTTTTCAGCACTTGTATGGACTGGATTTTAGGGAGGATGTCGGAGAGATCAAGTTGCGGTGCATCGTTTGGCAATGTGAAGATCTTGGACCTTGATTTTGCAGATGATGCAGTCATCTTTGCGGAGACTTTAGACATCCTCTTGGGGGCCCTCGAGGTGCTGAATGAGGAGTCGGAGCCGTTGGGATTACGGATTTCTTGGGTCAAAACTAAGATCCAGGCTTTCGGTGACATCTTGGATGCTGCTGTCCTGTCTGTGTCTGTTTGTGGTGAGGATGTTGAGGTCGTGGATAGATTCACTTACCTTGGCAGTGATATTCATGCCTCCGCAGGTTGTGAGCCGGAGGTCAATAGACGTCTGGGTCGGGCCTGGGGAGTCATGGATTCACTGGATCATGGGGTGTGGCGCTGCCGGTACCTGTGCGGGAGGACGAAAGTCCGAGTCTTCAGGTCCTTGGTACTTCCAGTCTTGCTCTATGGGTGCGAGACTTGGACTTTGACCAAGGATCTGAGACGGAGACTTAATTCCTTTGGTACCAGGTCTCTTCGAAGAATCCTTGGCTATCGCTGGTCGGATTTTGTGTCCAACGAGCGGTTGCTGAGAGAGACTCGGATGAGATTTGTTACCTGCATAGTCCGTGAGCGTCAGCTGCGGCTGTATGGACATGTGGCTCGTTTTCCTGACGCTGATCCTGCTCACCAGATTCTCTCAGCGAGGGAGTCTCATGAGTGGAGGAGGCCAGTGGGCTGACCACGTGCCTCATGGTTGCAGCAGGTTGACCATCATCTCAAGGAGATGGGGATGGGCCTGGCATCTGCCTGGGGGATGGCCAGATGGAGGCCCCTGGAGTACCGGCGGAAAGTGGATGCAGCGACGCGCTGTTCTGGCACATGCTCCCATACCTGACCTGACCTCTTCTTTTCCCCTTCTGAATGGGTAGCTCACTGTGTCACATCCACACAACACATATGTGCACAGAAGTGTAGCTGCGACATCAAGAGGATTTTCTGGTACTTCCTGCTCAACACTTCTACCAGCTCATGAATAGGTAGGTATTGATTCTGCCGTTGTATCCAGAGTTCTTGCAATGTGTTCAAGCAGCAGAAGTGATATATACACAGCATAATTATATCTGTATCTGTTGCATGCACAACAGCTCGATGGTGATCAAGATATTCCACACAATATGCAAGATGAGCAATAATCCTTGTCTCTGCCTCTTCATGTTCTTCACAAGGTAAGTCCAGAACTGAACTTGATGCTGATGTGATGGAATGATGATGGAAAGAGTGTGACCTTTGTTTTCCATCATACCACCAATAATGATGGTCACTCCATCTGGAATAGCTTCAGGACTCTCACAAAGGGAAGTGCCAATGAAGTTCTGAAGATTTCCTTTATTTCTTGGATTCTTCATGAGTAAATTCCAGTCCGGAATTTCTAGACTCTTGGATGGTGAGAATTGTCTTGCCTGGTCTGTCTGGTTTCTCCTCTGCTGCTCATCACCCTTCAAAGTATGGCTATCATCAAAATCATACTGATCACCAATGATGTTGACACAGTTGCACATTTCAGGTTTCAACTGCAGGAGCTTGCGAAGATACAGCTGGGGAAGTTCAAATGTTTTCGCACCCATTTTTTGGTATTTATTTACAAATGCCATTGTGTCTACTAGATAAACTGTGTATAGGTCACTCTGTGGTAATGATGGCATCTGTAAAACAACATCCTGCTCAGCTTCAGCAATTAGCACTGCCACGAAATCAGACTTGTTGCCTTTGCGCATTACAAACCCCTGTGCTAAGCGTGGATCAACCTCAAACAGGGATGATGGATAGTCTGTCCATTCATGGGAAAATGCAATCTGTCTTGTGACTGGGTCGGCATCTCGATAGAAACACAACACACGTGTAGTTGCAGTCTCATCTTGATAGATCCTGATTAAACTCTGTTTCCTTGATGGGTTTGATTTCTTCTGTGAGGAGAAAGTTACCAGCTTCAGTGGTTCAATCTTAATAGAGACCACCTCTTCTGCTTTCATAATGGCTTCCATGCCCTTAGCTTGAGCATGGACCAAGTCTTTTGAAGCATCCTTCTCACCAGTTGCTCTATTGAGCAGATCCACTTGGTTGTTACACTGGAATGGGTTTATCATCTGCTGGCATATCACTTTCTTGATCTCCTCAACATGCATATGTTCTTCTGTTGCCTGCTTATGTGTTTCTCCATGATGAGTAGATTCCTGTTGGCCTAGATTAGCCATAGACTTTATGTTCTCTGATACAGCTGTGAGAAATGGTGCTGTCTTCACATATTTATCTCGAGCAGCTGGTGCCTGAGATATGCCTTTGAACAGCGATGCCTTCCCTTCATTGTTGTATGTCTGCTCCAGGGCCATGTCACTCCAAACACCATTGAATTTTCCTTTGGAAGAGTGAACTGTGAAGTACCCAACCTGGATCCAGCAAACCTTAACCGAACTGTGTTCAATAGAGTAAGAGGATTTTGGGGGTAGGGGTAACTTTGGTTGACAAAAATGTTAATTTTCTCTTTAAAAATTGATAGAACTCACTCAAATTTGCTGTTTTAATTAGCCATGGATACCATGTTCATATCACATTAAGAGAAATTAGTATTCTAATGCAGCATCTGCCTATGATAAGAAAAGTTCTAAAGGCCATCTTCAAAAATCGTTATTTTTAAGGTATTTTTCACAAAATTATGTACTTTTACGAGGTTTACTTCCACAAAGGCAATTTTTTTTTGTCATTTTACAATGCACTGATTGAATTCTTACATTTAGTTCACATTTATTTTTCATGAATGTGATTTTTTAATTTTTTTAGAAATTTTATTGACAATTGCTGTTTTATCAAATTTTTCAAATCTTCCTCAAACAAAAACGTCCGCCAAAATTTTTCGCAAGAGCTTATGAATTGCCAACATTGGTTTTCATGAACTGCAAACATATATCTAAACATCCTGGGGGTGTAAAATTTTATAGCAGAGGCTGTAAGGTCCAACCCTAAAACAGCCTCGTACACAGGTTGGCTCCCGGACTAAAGGCACTTTGTTACGAACTTGCCACCATGCCCAGTGTCGGCCCCACAGGGGGGCATTGGGTGGCAATGCCCACCCAGATTAGACTTTGTGCCCCCCCCCAGTGCAGATTGGCCAGCATTACCATACCCCACAATTGTTTTAATATGTTTTACATGTAATATATATATATATATATATATATATATATATATATATATATATATATATATATATATATATATATATATATATATGTTCTTTTTATGTTCTTTGTGAATATTATAAATATATACATTTTCAAATTAGTTAATAGTTTAATGAAAATGCAATAATAAAAGGAACACTGGCACTGCACTGAGTCGGGTTTGTTTTGATGTAGCACACCTGACGCACGACGTCATTACCTCTGTGTGTTGGTGTGCATGCAGGCAGCACAGGAAATTCAAATCTGAGAGAGAAAAACAGTAAAATAGACATTAGGAAGTGGCTCAAAACGCCTCAAAAATCGGCACCATCTTTTCCATCTTCATCATCTAAATCAGACCCACCACCGTCCGAATGTCCGATAATTCCGATTGACGAAGATGAAGATTGTAAAAATATGCCGGTTATTGCGGGGAGTTCAAACACACCGGCTCTCGCTGCAACTTCCACAGCCAGTCGCAGCAGCTCAACATTTGGAGCAGAGCCTCCTCCACCACATACTTCTCCACCAGAAGATCTCGGTTCTGAGACACCAAATCAGGTGAAACGGGATAAATATCCGAGCAGCATTTTCAGTGGGAAGAAATGCTCGTTTATGAGTTAATTATAAAACGCTCATTATCTCTATTATAATACCAAGCTTGCACACTAAAAACTCGGCTTGCCGTCACACGATCCCTATGAAATTGCTGTGGCACTTGGCGGACATGCCGACAATGTTTGGGAAGTCTTTGCGTTCCGTAGTACCACTTGCATTTTGCACAATGCGTATTTTTGTCATTCCCCGTGTACTGTCTGTCGTCTGTTACCAGCTATGTTGTACTGCTATCCTGTGCATGTGCACGGCTATCGCTGGTATGATTATAATGCTCAACATAATTTATTTTATTTGTTGTTGTTGGTGCAATCGTGTTACCACAGTATGTTGCTTTTTTCTGTATAGTTATTGTTTTATTAAGCAGTTAAGGTGTCAACTGAACCACAGTTCTAGACTAATGTTAACCAAGCTAGTTATCGTGTTTTGTGCACACGACAGTAGGTATATCTATTATGTGATGTCATTATAAGCGAAGTCCTGTTATGTGCACAGTACCTTTATTTATTTTTTTTCTCTCCCACCGTGGAGATGGACAGATGGTGATGTGGGGGAAAAATTTATATTAATGTATTCTAAATTGTAACAAATGGAGTTTTACAAAATGTAACTTTTATGCTGCAAGTTGAATTAGCTGTCATTTCTGGCCAAAAGACTTTTGCCCTAAATGATAAGAAATGTGTTGTTCTGGAGCAGAGTGACCGAGCTGATAAATGAAACTTTGCCTCGAAATGTAGGAAGTGGATTCTCGTCAAAAGCACACGTCTACAGTCTGGGTTGAATAGCCCCCAACCTCTCTATCTCTCTCATGAAAGTATAAAATGCTTTGAAATGTAAAATTGTTTCAGTGCAAGTACCTGAGAAAGTATTAGAATATCAGTGGCTTGTACTCCTTGGAACTGACCAAGTACAAAATTAGAATAAAACTCCCTGATGTAATGTGGAAGTGAATTGAATCGGGTTGGTCTAACTGTTAACTAAAGTAAGAATAAATGAAATAGAACCAAAAAAT
>NW_028223373.1:0-5000 GCF_056783735.1 Eptatretus burgeri
AGGGCTGAGTAACTACCTAAACAAACTCACTCACACGGACGACTTAAATAAAATTGCCGGCGCTAAGACAGACATGCCGGGGGCGCACTCATATGTACAGTAAGTACATCTTAACCTTAACTTACAAATTTTACACTAAACCATGGCCCAGGATCAATGAACTCTGCAAAAAGAAAGCAGTTAGCAGGGAGCCAGGCTGCTCGCATGCAGTCTCTGGCTCAAACAATGCAGGTGATGGGGAACGTGGCCGGCCGCTCACTCGCAGTCCAAGGCCTTCCCTTTTTAACTGAACGCAGTGAACCACAACGGTGCATGGGCTGCACAAACGCAGTCTCCGTGCCAGCTCAAGTGGCACACGCAATGAACACAATGGATGGATGGATGGACACAAACATGGTGCACGGGTCGCCACTGCAGGCCCGTGTTGTAGCTGCCAACAGGGCAGTTCTCGCAGCTTGCAAACTGTTGCTTTCTGATCCTGGCGCACATGGCAATGAACAGGGGGAGGGGGGGCAAAGCAAAAATTGAACGGGGCTGGTGAACAGGGGCAGTGGGCATGGCATGGTAAAGGCAGCAGGCAAACACAGCCCGCAGAAGAAGGCTGCTGCAAGCAAACACAGCCGACAGATGAACTGGCCGGCACAGGCCTTGCAGAAAACAGCTGCAGACAATCCGACCAGCACAGGCCTTGCAGCACAGCAGCTGCAGACGATCCAGCCGGCACAGGCCTTGCAGCAAAACAACAGCTGCCGATGAAATGGGCCGGCCTTTGCCTTGCAGCAACGCAGCCAGCAGATGAAGCTGGCCAGCCTTTGCCGTTCAGTGGAGGTTGGTGGAGGGAGTGCGGTGGTGCTGGCCACTCGGAAGGCGGGCTCGGACCTCCCCTACGGTCTCCCTCCCAACCTATCGCCTTTGCCTGTCACTGTCTATACCCACTCCCTTAATTTGTCAAACCCCAATTTAGACCCAACTTTTTTTTTATTTTTACTTCTCTGTGCATCAACCTAGCCTACTCCCAACCCCAACATTCCCTCTCTAGAGGGGAATAGGGAGAGATTAGCGTCCTGTGCCGAGGCCCAATCCAAGCCTCAGAATGGCCTCCCCAGACTTCAGCGATCTAACCCAAAGTGGGTCCAGCGGCCCACAATGAGAGCGAGGGGATGGATGGTGCGGAGGGGTACACTTCCTAATCTACCCTAACCATTAACCTGTTAAACTACCCCGGGGCTTCCAACAAGTGCCTCTCGCTTAAACTATTGGTTCTAACAACCCAGATTCCCGTCGCCTGTGTTGGTGTCCTCACAATTTCGGGCCTCGCCCCCCAATTTTCCTTCCGTGCCCTCACACGGTCTCATGGCTGGGACACGTGGCTCCCTTTGGCAGGCACGACCCTCTGCCGATTCTCCGACGATGGCACCCCCGGGCACTACACTGCCTCCGAGCCTACCAGCTCCCTAACACCGGGGAGTGCCCCCCATGGCACCTCCCCTGAAACGCACACGTGGCAGGCTGGCTTCCCAGGCCCCTTTCCGAGGGTCACCCGTGCCCACAACACTGCCCACGCGGCCAATGGCGCCCCGGGCCCCCGCACCAAGCAGGCGCACCCGTGCCCACTACGCTATCCCGGCCCCCCATGGGCCCTTGGCCTACTACGGCCGACTAGCCTGGTGCCCGGGGTACCCACTCAGCGATACTCACCTTTCGCAGCCACGCTCCCAGCCCGTCAACAGGGCTCCTGCACCCCTCCAAACGGGTTTCGAGCCTACACTCCCACCAACAACAAAACAACCTCCATTTTTCAATTTGACTAACCCAGCTAACTCACTCTACACTGACCCCGGGGTCCCTTGGGCGGGAGTCACTCCTCCCCCCAATCACTCATCGCACCATGCATTCCCCATTCGCTACATTCACACAGACCCGCTGGCCTCACTCACTCATCATGTACTCACCTCACAACTCTTCAACACACACACCACTGAACTCTGCCATCCTTCTAACTACCTCCCCTAACTAACTCGTGCTCCCACGTCGTCCCTTAAACTACAGCACGTTCCTTTTAACACTACGTAGCTAAACTACGTCAACTCTACACATCCAAAGGCTGTCACTGTCTCCAAATCTCTAAAATAACTTTCCCAACCTAAATCTGACTCACAATCCCTCTAACTAATCCATTCCACGGACTCCATGAGGACTTACCCCTGCCCCATGAAGTCGGTCTAGCTAAGCTAACCCTTCCCCCTAACTAGTTTCCATCCTGTGCCTGGTCAAGGGGGTCTTCCACCCCTTGCACAGGAATCCTGTGCACCTGAAAGTGAGGCTTGCTGTTCTTTTTTTTTTTTTTCCTAATTGCGCAGCACCAGCGCGGTAACTCACAGCTCGCGCACTTTGCACCTGCCCGTGACGTCATGCAGCTGCACGTGTACCTCGTCCCTCCTTGGACGGTACCATCCGGCAGGGATACCCCTCCTGCCGGATTCCAACCCCGCGTGCATCCATGACGTCACCGTGCGCATAAAAAAAACACAAGCCCCACGTCTCGAGGGGTTCCCCACGCGAACACATGTGCTTTTCCCGTTGGAGCTTAACACACACGATCGCGTGGAGAACCCGTCCGGTCCAAATCCGTAATCCTGCCTAAACTTTGTCCGTCCGCGGGATCGGCAAATCCACCGCTGGCGTTTCCGGACCGGGACTTCACTCTCGCAAGCGAGCACGTGGGGGCCTCGTGCGTTGCACAGCACGGACCTCGTGCTCGCTGCTGGGTGAACCCGGCACGGTCCCCGAAACAACTACAGCCGCTACTCGGCTTTCTTTCCTCTGTCGCAGTCTCCGTCTCCATTCCACACACGCACTCCCGCGTGTTACGACGCTAACACACCTCACCATTAAACTCACACCGGGAGACGCGGCTGCATGTTCACACATGCCGACCGACATCTCCCTTACACACAACGACCTTGCACACGCTGTCTCTCTCACACTCGGCCGCTCACTCACACATGCCATTTCCCTTGCACACGTGGCTCCACTCACTTGCGGCCTTTCACTCACTCGTGCCATTTCCCTCACACAAACCATACTACTTACACACGCGGGGGCACTCATCCGCGGTGCCTCACTCATACACCGTGCCTCACTCACACAAGCGGGGGCACTCATCCGCGGTGCCTCACTCATACACCGTGCCTCACTCACACACGCGGGGGCACTCATCCGCGGTGCCTCATCCACACACGGCGTGCTGGGAAGCACGCCCTTTGGCACACTTGCCACTACACCACTCACACACGGGGTCGCTTCCACACACGGGGTCTTTGTCACCCACCCGGTCGCTCTCACACACGCCCTTGCACCCGCGCTATGCGTGCGTTGCAGCACGCATTTCGCCACACTCGTGAACACACACCTCGACACCACACACACCGGGACAACCACACTGGGGATTCGTGTCCCCACAAGGGTCTCCAGGGCCTCTATACCCCCCAAGCTCGGCGTGCACCCGTCCACAGCACTCCTCCCCTCGAACTCGCAAAGCACGACCGAACTCACCTGGTCGTGACTCGCCTCAAGGGGGCATACTCCCTCCCCTCCTTCCTGGAGGAGGCCATCCAGCTGCTCGCACTGGGTCCCTACACGCTCTGCGAGCTCACCCTCACTCTCCTCCACTACCTCTGTGTGTGTGTGTGTGCGTCACTAACCTTGTCCAATTCACCCTCTATCTCCCGTGTCTCTATACATTTTATTCTTTCTGTCGTCTCCTCGTGTCTATTGGTCTCTGCTTCTTTCTGGCGTCTTTCCCTTATCTTTATGTAGGTCAACCTTGCTTTCTCCTTAAGTCGCTCCCGTCCTTCCCTGTTTTTCACTCCTTGCTCTTTCACGATCTCCGCGTACCTCCTCCTTGCTTTCCGTCTTAATTGTTCTTTTCTCTCCCTCCCAATTACTTTCACCTCGTCTCTTGTCTCCCGTGTCTCTATACATTTTCTCTCCTTGTTCCTTATTCCTGTCTCTTCCTGGTTCCTTTTTCCTTCCCATCTGAGTCGTTCTTTCTCTCTGAGCCACATTCGCCGTTCGTTCTCCCTCCGGAGCTCCTCAATCTCCGTTGACTCCAATCTCGCTCTCCGTTTTCGTCGTTCAATTGCACACTCATATAGTTGTTGTTTTCTCTCCCACTGTTCCTCCTGCTCTTTGTTTTCCAATCTCATTGTTTCTTTCAATTGGCTCATTTCCTTCCTGTGTTTCATTCACTGTTCACTCACTACTCTTCCTCGTTTCCTCTCCTGTCCTTCCTTCTCCAGTTTCATGGTTTGCTTCATTTGGTTAATCTCCTTTTTGTGTTTCATTTGCTGCTGTCTCATTACTCTTCCTCGTTTCCTCTCCTGTCTTTCCTTATCCAGTTTCATGGTTTTCTTCATTTGGTTCATCTCCATTTTGTGTTTCATTCGCTGTTCTTTGTCTATCTCCTCGTACTCCAGCCTCAGCTTTTCTTTCAATTGGTCAACCTCAGATTCATGTTCTTTTTGTTTTCTATTCCTTTGTTCCTCTCGTTCTTCCCTCTCCAATCTCCTTGTGTCCTTCAATCTCCTGATTTCTCCTTCCTGCTTCATTCCTTGCTCCTTCAACTTCTCCTCGTATTCCAATCTATTTTTTTCCTTTTGTCGTTCAGTTTCAAATTCATACTCTTTCAGCTTTTTTATTCCACTGTCTCTCTTGTTCCTCGTTCTGCAATCTCATAGTTTCCTTCAATTGACGGATTTCTTTCTCCTGTCTCATTCCTTGTTCTTTCAGTACTCTTTCTTGTTCCTCATTCTTTAATCTGGCCTTCGCTTCCAGCTGTTCGATCTGTACAGTGTGGTTCCTTAACGTTTCATTCTCTGTTGTCGTTCTTTCTTCTCTCACCATCCTCAACTCGTTTTGTAATTCCCTCTCTTTGTTTTGGTGTTTCTGTAACTCAGAAGCTTTCTTTTCCAATTCCTTTCTCATCTCCGCACACTCCG
>NW_028223374.1:0-5000 GCF_056783735.1 Eptatretus burgeri
TCATCAAGATTTACATCTTTAGGGTTGTTGAAAAAAATACAAATTTCTCCTTGCATATTACAGATGGTCTTATCTTTTCTTTCTAAAGCTTCATCCATAAGGTTTTTGTTCTTTGATACTTTTTCTTGTTTCATTGCTTTTTCTAGTTTTGAATATATTACTAGAAGGAGAGGAGAAACTTTTGTTAGAGATACTTTAATTGATGTTCTACCAGGTATACTAAAAGCCCTTCCACTGAAGGAAATTGAAGAACTCATATTATTTACCATAATAGTTTTTATCCAATAGTTGTTATATTTATCTTTGTTCAATTTTACATCCTTGACATATTTCTCAGTATCTTTAACAGATGAAGAGATTGATTGAAACTTGTCTTTGTGTCTTGAAACATTGTATTTATTAAGTGAAAAAGTTGGAGGATAAAATGTTTTTAAGCACAGATTCACCTATAATTAAACGAAATTTTCATCAAGAAAATTTTAGTTCAAGCAAAGTTTTATTCTATAAATATGGTGAATACAACGTACTGCGATGTTTGTAATCACGAATATAAACATTATAGAAAACACCTCCGAACCAACAAACACACATTTAATCTATTTCATCAAATATCTCCTCTTGAGTTGGAAAGAAAACATTGTGATATCTGTTCAAAGGATGTTTTGAAGAGTAGTTATAATCAACATCTTCAATCACAAAAACACAAGAAAAATGAGTTTAAAGTAAAGGGAGACTATTATATTAAAAACACTGATGAGGCATTTAAAGGGCATATAAAAATAAGGATTTTTCAATTTGGAGAACCCGGTCCATCATCAATAGCTGAATCAATTGAAATAGTGAAACCCGATGTTGAAAAATTTATTAAAAAGACATTAAAAGAAATGAAAACTTTAAAGTTTTATATGGGAGTGAAAATGAATATGAAAAGACAAGATGAAGAACAAACTCCTTATATGAGAACAGATCTTCATTTTATAACATCATTTCAAGATTTTTTGAATAGTGGGGTTTATGAAGAACTATCAAGACAAGAGGAGGATGTTGATAATACAGTGGTAGGAAGTGGATTCAATATTAAAAAATCATCTTTTAGATATACACATTCTAAAATCAAACCCTCTTAAAGCTTCTTCTTATATTGAATTACCAAAAGAAATAAAACTAAAGAAGGCAGTTGTTAATATTAAGAACAATGATAATAAATGTTTTCTCTGGTCTGTTCTTGCTCACTTACATCCACCAAAATGTAATTCAGAAAGAGTAAAACAATATATGAAATATGAGAATACCTTGGACATTAAAGATTTTAAATTCCCAATGCCATTAACAGATATTCCTAAATTTGAGAAAAAGAATAATCTTTCTATTAATGTATATGGATTAACGGATACAAACAAAGTTCAAATATTAAAAATTTCAAACAACTATAAAAATGAAGAAACACACATTGACCTTTTATATTTTAGTGTTGGAAAGAATTCACATTACACATACATCAATAATTTATCAAGATTAATCTCTTCTCAGGTATTCAGAACAGCAAACAAAATATATCCTTGTAAGCGATGTCTTAATTCATTTCATACAAAAGAACGATTAGAACAACATTCAAAATATTGTAGTAATCATAAATCAGCTGTAATTACAATGCCTAAACCTGGTGAAAAGATTTATTTTGAAGATTATAATAAATCTATCATGCACCCATTTGTGATATACGCTGATTTTGAATGTATCCTTAAAAAGATAAATACTGCTTCTCCTAATCCAAAAGAACCATATACAAATAAATATCAAAAACATATTCCTTGTGGTTTTTGTTATTATATCAAATCATCTGTTGGAGAAAAGTATAACAAACTTGAACATTATCGTGGAAAAAATGCTTCACAAGAGTTTGTAAAACGATTAGAAAAGGATTGTATAAGACTCACTAAATTAATGAAAGAAACAAATGAACCGATGAAATTAACCAAAGAAGAAAAATTAGAATTTAGAATGAACAATATCTGTCATATTTGTGAGGGGGAAATTAAGGAGTTTAAAGTTAGAGACCATTGTCATCTTACTGGTAAATATAGAGGTCCCGCCAATTCCTGTTGTAATCTTAATTATAAATTACCTTCTTTTATTCCAGTCTTTCTTCACAACAGCGCCAACTATGATACACATCTATTTATAAATGAACTTTCAAAAACACCAGGGAATATTTCTGCTATAACAAACACAAGTCAAAAGTATATTTCATTTTCAAAAATGATATTCACAAAACCTATAACTCGTATTAGGTTTTTAGATTCTTACAAGTTTATGGGAACACCACTAGCCTACCTCGCATCAAATCTAAGCTCCACGGACTCTTTTTCCAAATCTTAATTCATTCTTTGCAAAAGAGGAAATTCTCACTAAAGAGGAAATTCAGATTAAAGAGAGAATTCAAAGTAAAGAGGAAATTCTAATTATAAAGAAAATTCGAACTAAAGAGGAAATTCAGATTAAAGATGAAATTCTGATTAAAGAAGGAATTCTTACGAGAGAGGAAATTCAAACAAGGAATGAAATTCAAAGTAAAGAGAAAATTCTTACAAGTAAGGGAATTTATCCTTATGATTATATGGATTCATTTATGAGATTTAAAGAAACACAACTTCCTTCAAAAGAAAGTTTCTATAATAACCTTTATGAAGAAGAGATAAGTGATAAGGAATATAAACACGCACAAGAAATATGGAAAATATTTAAGATAAAGAACCTTGGAGAATATCATGATTTATATCTAAAAACAGATGTTTTATTGTTAGCTGATGTGTTTGAGGCTTTTAGAACACTCTGTCATAATAAAAATTGTTATGGATTAGACCCTGCCCACTATTTCACAGCTCCTGGTTTAGCTTGGAGTGCAATGTTGAAAATGACAAAACAAGATATAGATTTAATCAGTGATGTTGATATGCTTTTGATGATTGAGAAGTCCAAGAGAGGTGGAATATCACAAGTATGTTCAAAAAGATATGCTAAAGCAAATAATAAATATCTTCCAAATTATAATAGTGAAAAAGATAGTAATTATTTGATGTATTTTGATGCTAATAATTTGTATGGATGGGCAATGTCTCAATCTCTGCCTTATGGTAAATTAGAGTGGGTGGAAGAAAAGGATTATGAAAAGGCTTTGATGAATATTGTTATTTCTTCTCAAGAGGAATTGAATGACGAAGAAGAAGGTTATTATTTTGAAGTTGACTTGAGGTACCCGAGTGATCTTCATAATAAGCATAAAGATCTTCCTTTTGCATGTGAGAAAGAAACTCCAAAGAAAGAATGGTTAAGTGATTATCATAAAAGTTTTAATATTAAAGGTAAATCAACAGAAAAGTTATTAACAACATTCTATGATAAAGAGGGATATGTTTTGCATCAGAGAAGCTTAAAACAGTTTTTGAGAGAAGGATTGAGAGTAGCTAAAATTCATAGAGTTTTAAAATTTAAACAAAGTCCTTGGGTGAAAAGTATATTCAATTCAATACAGATATGAGAGCAAATACAAAAGTAAAATTTGAAGGGGACTTTTATAAATTAATGAATAATGCTGTATTTGGAAAGACTATGGAAAATGTTAGAAACAGACAAAACATTAGATTCGCAACATCTTGGAAAGAAGCTTCGAGATTGATAAATAAACCAAGTTTTGAGAGAGAAGAGGTTTTTTCAGAGAACTTTTCTGCAATTCATATGAAAAAGGAAAGTATTGTAATGGATAAACCAATTTATATTGGAACAGCAGTTCTTGATTTATCAAAGATATTGATGTATGATTATTTGTATAATGACTTAAAGAAAGAGTATGGTGAAAATGTTTCATTGTTGTATATGGATACTGATAGTTTTATCTTAGATATAAAAACTGATGATGTTTATGAAGATATGAAGAAAAATATTGGAGTATATGATACAAGTAATTTCAGCAAGAAGAGTGAGTTATTTTCCAAAAAGAATGAAAAGGTTATTGGTAAGTTTAAGGATGAGTTGGGTGGAAAAGTAATGAGTGAGTTTATTGGATTGAGAGCAAAGGCATATGCTTATAAGTATGGTGAACAGATTGATAAGAGGTTAAAGGGAATAAAGAAATATGTAATAAAGAAATCAATAACTTTTAGAAATTATTATAATTGTTTGATGAATAAGAAAGAAGAATATAGGAAAATGAATACAATAAGAAGTTATAAACATAACATATATAGTGAAGAAGTAAATAAAAAGGCATTAGGAGCCTTTGATGATAAGAGATTTATTTTAGATAATGGAATAGATTGTGTTCCATATGGATATTGTATGATAGAGTGTATAAAATAGATTATGTTTTAACGATGGGAAGATGGGTTAGGGTTTTTAAGGGCTACCGCCGTTTTTTTCACAATATATACATCCTTAAACCAAGTATTAATCAAACTAAAGACTCCAGAAAATCTCAGTCTTCCTATATAAATGGAAAACATAATGAATGTGAAAAATATCAAATAAGTCTTATTGAAAAATAACTAAAACAAAGGTAAATAAAACAAATAAGCGAATTAATTTAAAAACTAGTAAGTTAGAGGATGTAAAGAAAAAAATGAATATCCTTGAATGGACTGAAAACTTTGATGGTTATCAATTGAACAATGAAAAACAATTTACTATAATCTCAAAATGATATGTGGCTCAGGAGGTGGTCAAACAAGAGCATTAAGAGAAGTTTATCATTTCGTAATGGCACAAATGGGGTATCTTAAAAAATATAAAGATTCAAATGTTTTGTTTGTTAATATTTTAGATGGGGATTATTGTGCAAAGAAAATTAAACTATTGAAGGAATTTGAGAATGAACAAATCTTTATAGGTTCAATGAGTGAGCTGTTCAACCCCCAGGTGTTCAATTCAATGAGGTTCAACCTCCAGGTTAAAAGGGGAGACAAATAAATATACCTTGGGATAAAAAGGGGGTTTATTTTTAGGGA
>NW_028223375.1:0-11000 GCF_056783735.1 Eptatretus burgeri
CTCTAATTAGATCACGACCTTAAAAATTAGGTCAAGGTAAAAATTAGGTCAATCCACGTACATTTTATTCCCACTATTGATGCAAAATTTTATTCCGAGAGTCCCGGCTGGCTCCGAGATACAGCTCGGATGTTGGCAGAAAAAAAAAACAGGAAGAAAAAAATAAATAAAAACCTCAATGGTGGTTTTGGACTCATTGGGGTCTCATTAAAAATTGCGGTTGTAATTGTCGAAACAAACTCGACAACTAAACAGGTATATTAAGCCTCCACACCCTATCCTATAGGAGCAGGCTTAACAAATGCACATCAAAGGTGAAAACCCCATGCCCAGGTAACCAACGAAGGGAGGCTGACTGGCTGGACACACTGCCTCCCAGGCTGTGCCCCCTCCCTTGGTCTGGAGTGGTTCCCCAAAAATTCAAGTTTGGGGGTGTTTTACCCAGAAATTCAAGTTCGGGGGTGTTTAACCCAGAAATTCAAGTTTGGAGGTGTTTTACTCAGATATTTAAGTGAGGGGGTGTTTTACCCAGTAATTCAAGTTGGGGGGGGGGGGTGTTTTACCCAAAAATTCAAGTTAGGGGATGTTTTACTCAGATATTTAAGTGAGGGGGTGTTTTACCCAGTAATTTAAGTGAGGGGGTGTTTCACCCAGAAATTTAAGAGAGGGGGTGTTTCACCCAGAAATTCAAGTGAGGGGGTGTTTTACCGAGGAATTCAAGCTCGGGGGTGTTTTACCCAGAAATTCAAGTTAGATGGAGTTTTACCCAGAAATTTAAGTCAGGGGGTGTTTTCCCCAGAAATTTAAGTGAGGGGGTGTTTTACACAGAAATTTCAGTGAGGGGAGTATTCTACCCAGAAATTTAAGTTAGAGGGTGTTTTCCCCAGGAATATATGCGAGGGGGTGTTTTACCCAGAAATTCAAGTTCGGGGGTGTTTTACCCAGAAATTTAAGTGAGGAGGTGTCTTTCCCAGAAATTTCAGTGAGGGGGGTATTCCACCCAGAAAGTTAAGTTCGCGGGTGTTTTCCCCAGAAATTTAAGTTTGCGGGTGTTTTCCCCAGAAATTTAAGTTCGCGGGTGTTTTCCCCAGAAATTTAAGTTATGGGGTGTTTTACCCAGAAATTTAAGTGAGGGGGTGTTCGACCCAGAAATTTAGTATGGGGGTGTTTTACCCAGAAATTTAAGTTCGGGGGTGTTTTACTCAGAAATTTAAGTGTGGTGGTGTTTTACCCAGAAATTCAAGTTCGGGGGTATTTTAACCAGCAATCTAAGTCAGGGGGTGTTTTCACCAGAAATTTAAAGGAGGGGATGTTTGACCAAGAAATTTATGTTTGGGGGAGTTTTACCCAGAAATTTAAGTGAGGGGGTGTTCGACCCAGAAATTTAGTATGGGGGTGTTTTACCCAGAAATTTAAGTTCGGGGGTGTTTTACTCAGAAATTTAAGTGTGGTGGTGTTTTACCCAGAAATTCAAGTTCGGGGGTATTTTAACCAGCAATCTAAGTCAGGGGGTGTTTTCACCAGAAATTTAAAGGAGGGGATGTTTGACCAAGAAATTTATGTTTGGGGGAGTTTTACCCAGAAATTCAAGTTCGGGGGTGTTTTACCCAGAAATTTAAGTTTGGGTCTGTTTTACTCAGAAATTTAAGTGAGGCGGTGTTTTACACAGAAATTTAAGTGAGGGGTGTTTTACCCAGAAATTTAAGTGAGGATGGGTCTAACCCAGAAATTTCAGTGAGGGGGGTATTCTACCCAGAAATTTAAGTTTAGGGGTGTTTTACCCCAGAAATTAATTTTAGCAGGTGTTTTCCCCAGAAATTTATTTATGGGGTGTTTTACCCAGAAATTTAAGTGAGGGGGTGTTCCACCCAGAAATTTAAGTCAGGGGGTGTTTTCCCCAGAAATTTAAGTGAGGGGGTGTTTTCCCAGAAATTTAAGTTTGGGGTGTGTTTTACCCTGAAATTCAAGTTTGGGGGTGTTTTACCCAGAAATTTAAGGTCGGTGGTGTTTAACTCATAAATTTAAGTTCGTGGGTTTTTACTCAGAAATTCAAGGTCGGGGGTGTTTTACACAGAAATTTCAGTGAGGGGAGTATTCCACCCAGAAATTTAAGATAGAGGGTATTTTCCCCAGGAATATATGCGAGGGGGAGTTTTACCCAGAAATTCAAGTTCGCGGGTGTTTTCCCCAGAAATTTAAGTTATGGGGTGTTTTACCCAGAAATTTAAGTGAGGGGGTGTTTTACTCAGAAATTTAAGTGTGGTGGTGTTTTACCCATAAATTTAAGTGAGGGGGTGTTTTACCCAGAAATTCAAGTTCGGGGGTATTTTACCCAGCAATTTAAGTCAGGGGGTATTTTCACCAGAAATTTAAAGGAGGGGATGTTTGACCAAGAAATTTATGTTTGGGGGAGTTTTACCCAGAAATTCAAGTTCGGGGGTATTTTACCCAGAAATTTAATTCAGGGGGTGTTTTCCCCAGAAATTAAAGGTCGGGAATGTTTGACCCAGAAATTTATGTTTGGGGGTGTTTTACTCAGAAATTTAAGTTTGGGGGTGTTTTACTCATAAATTTAAGTTCAGGGGTGTTTTACTCATAAAGTTAAGTTCGGGGGATTTTCTCAGAAATTCAAGTTTGGGGGTGTTTTCGCCAGAAATTTAAGTTATGGAGTGTTTTCCTCAGAAATTTAAGTTTGGGGGTGTTTTACACAGAAATTTCAGTGAGGGGGGTATTCTACCCAGAAATGTAAGTTAGAGGGTGTTTTCCCCATGAATTTATGCGAGGGGGTGTTTTACCCAGAAATTTAAGTTAGGTGGTGTTTTCCTGAGAAATTTAAGTGAGGAGGTGTCTAACCCAGAAATTCCAGTGAGGGGGTATTCTACCCAGAAATTTAAGTTCACGGGTGTTTTCCCCAGAAATTTAAGTTTTGGGGTGTTTTACCCAGAAATTTAAGTTATGGGGTGTTTTACCCAGAAATTTAAGTGAGGGGGTGTTTAACCCAGAAATTAAAGTTCGGGGGTGTTTTACCCAGAAATTAAAGTTCGGGGGTGTTTTAGCCAGAAATTTCAGTGATGGGGGTATTCTCCCCATAAATTTAAGTGAGAGGCTGTTTTCCCCAGAAATTTAAGTTATGGGGTGTTTTCCCCAGAAATTTTAGTGAGGGGGTGTTTTACCCAGAAATTTAAGTGAGGGGATGTTTCATCTAGAAATTTAAGTGAGGGGGTGTTTTACCCAGAAATTCAGGTTAAGGGGTGTTTGACCCAGAAATTTAAGTTAGGGGGTGCTTTACACAGAAATTTAAGTTCGGGGGTGTTTGACCCAGAAATTGAAGTTCGGGGGTGTTTTACACAGAAATTTCAGTGAGGGGGGTATTCTACCCAGAAATTTAAGGTAGAGGGTGTTTTCCCCAGGAATTTATGTTCGGGGGTGTTTTACGCAGAAGCTCAAGTTAGGGGGTGTTTTACCCAGAAATTTAAGTTGGGGGTTTTTTTCCCAGAAATTTGTGTGAGGGGGTGCTTTCCTCATAAATTTAAGGGAGGGGATATTTGACCCAGAAATTTATGTTTGGGGTGTTTTACCCAGAAATTCAAGTTCGGGGGTGTTTACCTCATAAATTTAAGGTCAGGGGTGTTTTACTCATAAAGTTAAGTTCAGGGGTTTTTCTCAGAAATTCAAGTTTGGGGGTGTTTTCCAAAGAAATTTAAGTTTGGGGGTGTTTAACACAGAAATTTCAGTGAGGGGGGAATTCGACCCAGAAATGTAAGTTAGAGGGTGTTTTCCCCATCAATTTATGCGAGGGGGTGTTTTACCCAGAAATTTAAGTTAGGGGGTGTTTTACCCAGTAATTTAAGTGAGGGGGTGTTTTACCTGGAAATTTAAGTGAGGGGGTGTTTTACCCAGAAATTTAAGTGAGGGGGTGTTCTACCCAGAAATTTAAGTGAGGGGGTGTTTTACCCAGAAATTTAAGTGAGGGGAGCTTTCCCCAGAAATTTAAGTTTGGGGTGTGTTTTACCCTGAAATTCAAGTTTGGGATGGTTTTACCCAGAAATTTAAGGTCGGTGGTGTTTTACTCATAAATTTAAGTTTGTGGGTTTTTACTCAGAAATTCAAGGTAGGGGGTGTTTTACACAGAAATTTCAGTGAGGGGGGTATTCTACCCAGAAATTGAAGGTAGAGGGTGTTTTCCCCAGGAATTTATGTTCGGGGGTGTTTTACGCAGAAGCTCAAGTTAGGGGGTGTTTTACCCAGAAATTTAAGTTGGGGTTTTTTTTCCCAGAAATTTGTGTGAGGAGGTGCTTTCCTCATAAATTTAAGGGAGGGGATATTTGACCCAGAAATTTATGTTTGCGGGTGTTTTACCCAGAAATTCAAGTTCGGGGGTGTTTACCTCATAAATTTAAGGTCAGGGGTGTTTTACTCATAAAGTTAAGTTCAGGGGTTTTTCTCAGAAATGCAAGTTTGGGGGTGTTTTCCAAAGAAATTTAAGTTATGGGGTGTTTTCCAAAGAAATTTAATTTTTGGGGTGTTTTACACAGAAATTTCAGTGAGGGGGGAATTCGACCCAGAAATGTAAGTTAGAGGATGTTTTCCCCATGAATTTATGCGAGGGGGTGTTTTACCCAGAAATTTAAGTGAGGGGGTGTTCTACCCAGAAATTTAAGTGAGGGGTGTTTTGCCCAGAAATTTAAGTTTGGGGTGTGTTTTACCCAGTAATTTAAGTGAGGGGGTGTTTTACCCGGAAATTTAAGTGAGGGGGTGTTTTACCCAGAAATTTAAGTGAGGGGTGTTCTACCCAGAAATTTAAGTGAGGGGGTGTTTTACCCAGAAATTTAAGTGAGGGGTGTTTTCCCCAGAAATTTAAGTTTGGGGTGTGTTTTACCCTGAAATTCAAGTTTGGGATGGTTTTACCCAGAAATTTAAGGTCGGTGGTGTTTTACTCATAAATTTAAGTTCGTGGGTTTTTACTCAGAAATTCAAGGTAGGGGGTGTTTTACACAGAAATTTCAGTGAGGGGGGGTGTCCCCAGAAATTGAAGGTAGAGGGTGTTTTCCCCAGGAATTTATGTTCGGGGGTGTTTTACGCAGAAGCTCAAGTTAGGGGGTGTTTTACCCAGAAATTGAAGTTGGGGGTTTTTTTTCCCAGAAATTTGTGTGAGGGGGTGCTTTCCTCATAAATTTAAGGGAGGGGATATTTGACCCAGAAATTTATGTTTGGGGGTGTTTCACCCAGAAATTCAAGTTCGGGGGTGTTCACCTCATAAATTTAAGGTCAGGGGTGTTTTACTCATAAAGTTAAGTTCAGGGGTTTTTCTCAGAAATTCAAGTTTGGGGGTGTTTTCCAAAGAAATTTAATTTTTGGGGTGTTTTACCCAGAAATTTAAGTGAGGGGTGTTTTACCCAGAAATTTAAGTGAGGGGTGTTTTACCCAGAAATTTAAGTGAGGGGTGTTTTCCCCAGAAATTTAAGTTTGGGGTGTGTTTTACCCTGATATTCAAGTTTGGGGGTGTTTTACCCAGAAATTTAAGGTCGGTGGTGTTTTACTCAGAAATTTAAGTTTGTGGGTTTTTACTCAGAAATTCAAGGTAGGGGGTGTTTTACACAGAAATTTCAGTGAGGGCAGTATTCTACCCAGAAATGTAAGTTAGAGGGTGTTTTCCCCATGAATTTATGCGAGGGGGTGTTTCACCCAGAAATTCAAGTTTGGGGGTCTTTTACCCAGAAATTCAAGTTCGGGGGTATTTTACCCAGAAATTTAAGTTATGGGGCGTTTTACCCAGAAATTTAAGTGAGGGGTTGTTCGACCCAGAAATTTAGTATGGGGGTGTTTTACCCAGAAATTTAAGTGAGGGGGTGTTTTACCCAGAAATTCAAGTTCGGGGGTATTTTACTGAGCAATTTAAGTCAGGGGGTATTTTCACCAGAAATTTAAAGGAGGGGATGTTTGACCAAGAAATTTATGTTTGGGGGAGTTTTACCCAGAAATTCAAGTTCGGGGTATTTTACCCAGAAATTTAATTCAGGGGGTGTTTTCCCCAGAAATTAAAGGTCGGGGATGTTTGACCCAGACATTTATGTTTGGGGGTGTTTTACTCAGAAATTTAAGTGTGGGGGTGTTTTCCTCATAAATTTAAGTTCAGGGGTGTTTTACTCATGAAGTTAAGTTCGGGGGTTTTTCTCAGAAATTCAAGTTTGGGGGTGTTTTCGCCAGAAATTTAAGTTATGGAGTGTTTTCCTCAGAAATTTAAGTTTGGGGGTGTTTTACACAGAAATTTCAGTGAGGGGGGTATTCTACCCAGAAATGTAATTTGGAGGGTGTTTTCCCCATGAATTTATGCGAGGGGTTGTTTTACCCAGAAATTCAAGTTTGGGGGTCTTTTACCCAGAAATTCAAGTTCGGGGGTATTTTACCCAGAAATTTAAGTTAGGTGGTGTTTTCCCGAGAAATTTAAGTGAGGTGTCTAACCCAGAAATTCCAGTGAGGGGGGTATTCTACCCAGAAATTTAAGTGAGAGGCTGTTTTCCCCAGAAATTTAAGTTCGCAAGTGTTTTCCCCAGAAATTTAAGTTTTGGGGTGTTTTACCCAGAAATTTAAGTGAGGGGGTGTTTTACCCAGAAATTTAAGTGAGGTGTGTTTTCCCCAGAAATTTAAGTTATGGGGTATTTTACCCAGAAATTTAAGTTCGGGGGTGTTTTCCCCAGAAATTTAAGTGAGGTGTGTTTTCCCCAGAAATTTAAGTTGGGAGGTGTTTTCTCCATTAATTTAATTTAGGGGGTGTTTTCCCCAGAAATTTAAGTGAGGGGGTGTTTTTCCCAGAAATTTAAGTTTGGGGTGTGTTTTACCCTGAAATTCAAGTTTGGGATGGTTTTACCCAGAAATTTAAGGTCGGTGGTGTTTTACTCATAAATTTCAGTTCGTGGGTTTTTACTCAGAAATTCAAGGTAAGGGGTGTTTTACACAGAAATTTAAGTGAGGAGGTGTCTTTCCCAGAAATTTCAGTGAGGGGGGTATTCCACCCAGAAAGTTAAGTTCGCGCGTGTTTTCCCCAGAAATTTAAGTTCGCGGGTGTTTTCCCCAGAAATTTAAGTTCTGGGGTGTTTTAACCAGAAATTTAAGTGAGGGGGTGTTTTTCCAAGAAATTTAAGTGAGGTGCTGTTTTACCCATAAATTTAAGTGAGGGGATGTTTTACCCATAAATTTAAGTTTGGGGGGTGTTTTACCCAGAAATTTAAGTGAGGGGGTGTTTTCCCCAGAAATTTAAGGTAGGGGATGTTTGACCAAGAAATTTATGTTTGGGGGAGTTTTACCCAGAAATTCAAGTTCGGGGGTATTTTACCCCGAAATTTAATTCAGGGGGTGTTTTCCCCAGAAATTTAAGGTCGGGGATGTTTGACCCAGAAATTTATGTTTGGGGGTGTTTTACTCAGAAATTTAAGTTTGGGGGTGTTTTCCTCATAAATTTAAGTTCAGGAGTGTTTTACTCATAAAGTTAAGTTTGGGGGTTTTTCTCAGAAATTCAAGTTTGGGGGTGTTTTCGCCAGAAATTTAAGTGAGGGGGTGTTTTACCCAGTAATTTAAGTGAGGGGGTGTTTTACCCGGAAATTTAAGTGAGGGGGTGTTTTACCCGGAAATTTAAGTTCGGAGGTGTTTTACCCAGAAATTAAAATTTGGGGGTATTTTACCCAGAAATTTAAGTGAGGAGGTGTCTTACGCAGAAATTCCAGTGAGGGGGGTATTCTGTCCAGAAATTTAAGTTCGCGGGTGTTTTCCCCAGAAATTTAAGTTTTGGGGTGTTTTACCCGGAAATTTAAGTGAGGGGGTGTTCTACCCAGAAATTTTAGTGAGGGGGTGTTTTACCCAGAAATTTAAGTGAAGGGTGTTTTCCCCAGAAATTTAAGTTGGGAGGTGTTTTCTCCATAAATTTAATTTAGGGGGTATTTTCCCCAGAAATTTAAGTTTGGGGTGTGTTTTACCCTGAAATTCAAGGTAGGGGATGTTTGACCCAGAAATTTATGTTTGGGGGTCTTTTACTCAGAAATTCAAGGTCGGGGGCGTTTTCCCCAGAAATTTAAGTTCGCGGGTGTTTTCCCCAGAAATTTAAGTGAGGCGGTGTTTGACCCAGAAATTTAAGTGAGGGGGTGTTCTACCCAGAAATTTAGTATGGGGGTGTTTTACCCAGAAATTCAAGTGAGGGGGTGTTTTTCCCAGAAATTCAAGTTTGGGGGTGTTTTACCCAGAAATTCAAGTTGGGGGTGTTGTCATCAGAAATTTAAGTTGGGGGTGTTTTACCCAGAAATTTAAGTGAGGTGGTGTTTTCCCCAGAAATTTAAGTGAAGAGGTGTTTTACCCAGAAATTTAAGTGAGGGGGGTATTCTAACCAGAAATTTATGTTTGGGGGTGTTTTCCCCAGAAATTTAAGTGAGGGGGTGTTTTCCCCAGAAATTTAAGTGAGAGGGTGTTTTACCCAGAAATTTAAGTTGGGGGTGTTTCACTCAGAAATTTAAATGAGGGGTTGTTTTGACAAGAAATTTCAGTTAGGTGGTCTTTTTCCCCAAAATTTAAGTTGGGGGGTGTTTTACCCAGAAATTTAAGTTCGGGGGTGTTTTACCCAGAAATTTATGTCAGGGGGTGTTTTACACAGAAATTTATGTTCGGGGCTGTTTTACCCAGAAATTTAAGTTAGGGGGTGTTTTCCCCAAAAATTTAAGTTTGGGGGTGTTTTACCCAGAAATTTAAGTTTGGGGGTGTTTTACCCACAAATTCAAGTTCTGGGGTGTTTTACCCAGAAATTTCTGTTAGGGGGTGTTTTACTCAGAAATTTATGTTAGGGGCTGTTTTACCCAGAAATTTAAGTTTGGGGGTGTTTTACCCAGAAATTTCAGTGAGGGGGTTATTCTACCCAGAAAGTGAAGTTGGAGGGTGCTTTACCCAGAAATTCAAGGTCGGGGGTGTTTTACCCAGAAATTTCAGTGAGGGGGTGTTTTACCCAGAAATTTAAGTTGGGGGGTGTTTCACTCAGAAATTTAAGTTCGGGGGTGTTTTACCCAGAAATTTCAGTGAGGGGGTGTTTTACCCAGAAATTTAAGTGAGGGGGTGCTTGACCCAGAAATTTAAGTTGGGCGGTGTTTTCCTCAGAAATTCAAGTGAGGGGGTGTTTTCCCCAGAAATTTAAGTGAGGAGGTGTCTTACCCAGAAATTCCAGTGAGGGGGGTATTCTACCCAGAAATTTAAGTGAGAGGCTGTTTTGCCCAGAAATTTAAGTGAGGGGGTGTTTCACCCAGAAATTTAAGTGAGGGGGTGTTCTACCCGGAAATTTAAGTGAGGCGGTGTTTTACCCGGAAATTTAAGTGAGGGGGTGTTTTGACCAGAAATTTAAGTTCGGGGGTTTTTTAATGAGAAATTCAAGTGAGGGGGTGTTTTACCCAGAAATTTAAGTTTGGGGGTGTTTTACCCAGAAATTTAAGTTGGGGGGTGTTTCACTCAGAAATTTAAATGAGGGGGTGTTTTGACAAGAAATTTCAGTTCGGTGGTCTTTTTCCCCAAAATTTAAGTTGGGGGGTATTTTCCCCAGAAATTGAAGTGAGGGGGTGTTTTACCCAGAAATTTAAGTTCGGGGGTGCTTGACCCAGAAATTTAAGTTGGGGGGTGTTTTCCTCAGAAATTCAAGTGAGGGGGTGTTTTCCCCAGAAATTTAAGTGAGGAGGTGTCTTACCCAGAAATTCCAGTGAGGGGGGTATTCTACCCAGAAATTTAAGTGAGAGGCTGTTTTGCCAAGAAATTTAAGTGAGGGGGTGTTTCACCCAGAAATTTAAGTGAGGGGGTGTTTTGACCAGAAATTTAAGTTCGGGGTTTTTTAATGAGAAATTCAAGTGAGGGGGTGTTTTACCCAGAAATTTAAGTTTGGGGGTGTTTTACCCAGAAATTTAAGTTGGGGGGTGTTTCACTCAGAAATTTAAATGAGGGGGTGTTTTGACAAGAAATTTCAGTTCGGGGGTCTTTTTCCCCAAAATTTAAGTTGGGGGGTATTTTCCCCAGAAATTGAAGTGAGGGGGTGTTTTACCCAGAAATTTAAGTTCGGGGGTGTTTTCCCCAGAAATTTAAGTGAGGGCATGTTTTCACCAGAAATTTAAGTGAGGGGGTGCTTGACCCAGAAATTTAAGTTTGGGGGTGTTTTACCCAGAAATTTAAGTTGGGGTGTGTTTTGCCCAGAAATTTAAGTGAGGGGTGTTTTACCCAGTAATTTAAGTGAGGGGGTGTTTTACCCGGAAATTTAAGTGAGGGGGTGTTTTACCCGGAAATTTAAGTTCGGAAGTGTTTTACCCAGAAATTAAAGTTTGGGGGTATTTTACCGAGAAATTTAAGTGAAGAGGTGTCTTACCCAGAAATTCCAGTGAGGGGGGTATTCTGTCCAGAAATTTAAGTTCGCGGGTGTTTTCCCCAGAAATTTAAGTTTTGGGGTGTTTTACCCGGAAATTTAAGTGAGGGGGTGTTTTACCCAGAAATTCAAGTTCGGGGGTATTTTACCCAGCAATTTAAGTCAGGGGGTATTTTCACCAGAAATTTAAAGGAGGGGATGTTTGACCAAGAAATTTATGTTTGGGGGAGTTTTACCCAGAAATTCAAGTTCGGGGGTATTTTACCCAGAAATTTAATTCAGGGGGTGTTTTCCCCAGAAATTAAAGGTCGGGAATGTTTGACCCAGAAATTTATGTTTGGGGGTGTTTTACTCAGAAATTTAAGTTTGGGGGTGTTTTACTCATAAATTTAAGTTCAGGGGTGTTTTACTCATAAAGTTAAGTTCGGGGGATTTTCTCAGAAATTCAAGTTTGGGGGTGTTTTCGCCAGAAATTTAAGTTATGGAGTGTTTTCCTCAGAAATTTAAGTTTGGGGGTGTTTTACACAGAAATTTCAGTGAGGGGGGTATTCTACCCAGAAATGTAAGTTAGAGGGTGTTTTCCCCATGAATTTATGCGAGGGGTGTTTTACCCAGAAATTTAAGTTCG
>NW_028223376.1:0-2500 GCF_056783735.1 Eptatretus burgeri
CTACAACATCACTTCCAACTTGGTTTGAATGACATTGTTGCAGCGCTGTTCACCCTGCTTTGTATTGTCACCAATGAAGTAGATCTGCAGGAATTTTGGCTCTTCATTTGGTTGTGGCTAGAGACTGCCAATCTGATGATAAACCTGTCTCTGCACTATAAATGTGGGCATGTAACCAGATTCTCTGATCTCTTTTGTAGTGCCGGAAGATGTCATGTTGAAGCACGAGTTGTATCTTCTGATGTTGCTTTGGAAATTACTTGCATTTGGAGTGTTGACTGTCAACAATGTACGAAGAGGTTCAGGAGGAGCATGAAGGGAGTTGGCAGAGAGAAAATGTTATGCTTTATGAAAACGCACACACGGCAATTTGCAGATTGGAGTCAGTGTGATGACCGAGTACAGCACAAACTGTATACAACCCAGAAACCCTGTGGTGCTTTAACCCTTGTTTGGGGGGAATTTCAATAAATGATTTTTTAAAACACAACATAGCATTATGGACGTTTCAAGCTGTGCATAAACATCATTATTTAAAAACAGCTGCCAATCGTCATGTGATGGGGTAAAAAACAAACAAAAAAATTTCCTCCAATTTTCGAAAACGTTAATGTGGCAAACAGCTCGGAAATCGTATGTTATCAGCTTTGAAAGCCACAAAGAGAAACTCCTAACGATTCTGAGAGCAAATCTGGTTCAATAACTGAGAGCAAACCTGGTACAGACGTCTGTCTGAACTTCCATCGTCACCGTGCTAAGGTAATGTGATGCTCGAGCATTAATTCTTGACGTCATATGTTCCAGGTGTGCCAGACTCCGTGAAAGGATCAGTAAAATTAATTTTTCTTCACATTTAAAAGGAAATGGTTGGTTTCCTGCTTAGCTTGATAAATCACTCTTACACTTCCTTGGAGCTTTCTTCATATGCATGCAAAGTTTCAGGCTGATAGGTTTTATAGTTTTGGAGTTATGGAGGAGACATCTGGGGATATTTTGCCATTCCTAACAGATCAAAAATACATCTCATTCACAAAAACAATTCATACATCCCCACCAACCCATATCAGATTTCTTGGCACAAGATTATGGCAAGTCCATTATCTAACTTAGCATTAAATATTAAAAACTTACCCAATCTTAAATCACATTTCTCAAATCAGAAGAGATCTCTTCTCACAAAAGGGAATATATCCCTTGACTATATGGAGTTCATTTGAGAAGTTTAAAGAAACACAACTTCCTTCAAGGTAAAGTTTCTCTGGCAAGTTGAATAAAACTCATATTTCCGATAGAGATTATACACAAGCTAAAAAGGTTTGGGAGAAGTTTAATACAAAAGAATCTTGGAGAATATGATGATTTGTATCTTAAAACTGATGTATTGTTATTGGCTGATGTGTTTAAAACTTTTTGAACAGTCTGTCATAATAAAATTATTGTGGATTAGGCCCCATTCACTATTACACAGCCCTGGGTTTGGCTTGGAGTGCGATGTTAAAAATGACAAAACAAATTTGGAATTAATCAGTGATATAGATATACTTTTAATGATAGAGAAGGCTAAAGAGAGGAGGAACATCTCAGAAATATGTTCCAAGAGAGATATGCTAAAGCAAATAATAAATATCTTCCTCATTATAATAATAGAATGAGGACAACTCTTACCTGATGTGTTATGATGCTAACAATTTGTATGGTGGGCTATGTCTCAATCTTTCCTATATGGAAAACTTAAATGCATTAAGAAAAACATTATGAAAAAGTCTTACAATACATTGTTATCTCCTCTCAAAAAGAATTGGATAAAGCTGAAGTTGGATGTTATTTTGAGGTTGATTTAAAATATCCAGAAGAACTTCATCACAACCATAAAGACCTACCTGTTGCCCCTGATAAAGAAAGTCAAGAAAAGAATGGTTAAGTGATTACTAACAGTCATTCAATATAAAGGTAAATCTCTGAAAAACTACTTACAACATTAAATGATAAAGAAAGTTATATTTTTGCATCAAAGGAACTTGAGACAATATTTATCTGCTGGATTGAGAGTGAGGAAAATTCATCGGATTTTGAAATTTAAACAGTCATTGGTTAAGAAGTATATTGATTTTAATACAAAAAGGAGAAGAGAAGCAAAAACAGATTTCGAAGGACTTTTACTCAAATTAATGAATTATGCTGTATTTGGAAGAAACGATGGAAAATGTTAGAAATTGACAAAACATAACATTTGCTTCATCTTGGGAAACAGGCTTCAAAGTTAATTATAGACCAAGTTTTGAATGAGCAGAGGTGTTTTCAGAGAACTTTTGTGCTGTTACATTTGAAAAAAGAGAGTATTGAAATGGATAAACCTATTTATTTTGGAACATCAATTGTTGGCCCTTGTCAAAGTGGATTGTGTATGACGATTACGATAATATTTTAAAATCAAAGCATAAGGATAATGTGTCATTGTTGTATATGGATCGGATAGTTTTATATGAGAAATTAAGACAAG
>NW_028223377.1:10000-11000 GCF_056783735.1 Eptatretus burgeri
GCAATAACCATCTCCGATTTTTGAAATTCTTCCGAGAAAAAAGTTGACGTCATAATATCGCTACTAATGGAAATCGCCGACACCGTTATCTCCGAAACTAGGCAAGCTGTTTGAATTTTGTTTGCGGGAATCGAGCCGGGCATTAGCACAGATAATTTATCGCAAACCTGATACATCACAATGATGTCATATTCGTTTTTATGACATCATCATTAAGAGGACGAGGATCTTATTAAAATGTCTTGTTATAAAACTCTCTAACCTTATCAGTCCACAATTTTTTAGGTTTTCTCTTACTTTAATTAAATATCTGTTGAAAGGCTAACATAAGAGTATTACCCGTTTTGTTTTTTAAAGGGACAACCCACGCGTATCTACTCCTCAAATCAATAACGGTTAAAGCATACTTGTACCCCTTATCATTATTGAGTTCAATCAAATCAGCTGACCAGATATAATCAACTTCCTTGAAATAAACCTTCCTTCTCTGAAACTTTGTGAATATTGGTTTATGTAATTCATCAGCGAATTGTTCTTCAGTCTTAATGACATCATTAGAGCCTATAAGTTTTATGAATTTCCAAGCCCAAGTTTCAATTTAGCACTGATCATCTTCTTCACGATGAACCGATCAACTTTTTCTCTCAAGGTTGGATTTTGTATCAGAGACAAATTATACAACATTTCTGTATCGGCTTCATGCTTTTCTTCCAAAGTTGTGGTATTCCCATAATCAATATCGTGCCTCATGCACACTTCATCAACCCTATTGATGGGTTTTTACTCAATGGTTTAGGATCGTCTGCCTCATCTAATCTTTTATCCAAGTTTGTGCCTGGACCACAGAAAGAATACCCTGGTAGATGTAATTCCCTTGTATTCCAATCGTTGTAAGTTTACTTCCTGATAAGAACTTTTGTATATCTCCTCCACGTTTGTATTTGGAGATAAATTGACTCTTTTTTTTTGAACCACACCCCGAACATGTACCTTTTTGTAT
>NW_028223378.1:7500-11000 GCF_056783735.1 Eptatretus burgeri
TATTACATATTTCTTTATTCCCTTTAACCTCTTATCAATCTGTTCACCATACTTATAAGCATATGCCTTTGCTCTCAATCCAATAAACTCACTCATTACTTTTCCACCCAACTCATCCTTAAACTTACCAATAACCTTTTCATTCTTTTTGGAAAATAACTCACTCTTCTTGCTGAAATTACTTGTATCATATACTCCAATATTTTTCTTCATATCTTCATAAACATCATCAGTTTTTATATCTAGGATAAAACTATCAGTATCCATATACAACAATGAAACATTTTCACCATACTCTTTCTTTAAGTCATTATACAAATAATCATACATCAATATCTTTGATAAATCAAGAACTGCTGTTCCAATATAAATTGGTTTATCCATTACAATACTTTCCTTTTTCATATGAATTGCAGAAAAGTTCTCTGAAAAAACCTCTTCTCTCTCAAAACTTGGTTTATTTATCAATCTCGAAGCTTCTTTCCAAGATGTTGCGAATCTAATGTTTTGCCTGTTTCTAACATTTTCCATAGTCTTTCCAAATACAGCATTATTCATTAATTTATAAAAGTCCCCTTCAAATTTTACTTTTGTATTTGCTCTCATATCTGTATTGAATTGAATATACTTTTTCACCCAAGGACTTTGTTTAAATTTTAAAACTCTATGAATTTTAGCTACTCTCAATCCTTCTCTCAAAAACTGTTTTAAGCTTCTCTGATGCAAAACATATCCCTCTTTATCATAGAATGTTGTTAATAACTTTTCTGTTGATTTACCTTTAATATTAAAACTTTTATGATAATCACTTAACCATTCTTTCTTTGGAGTTTCTTTCTCACATGCAAAAGGAAGATCTTTATGCTTATTATGAAGATCACTCGGGTACCTCAAATCAACTTCAAAATAATAACCTTCTTCTTCGTCATTCAATTCCTCTTGAGAAGAAATAACAATATTCATCAAAGCCTTTTCATAATCCTTTTCTTCCACCCACTCTAATTTACCATAAGGCAGAGATTGAGACATTGCCCATCCATACAAATTATTAGCATCAAAATACATCAAATAATTACTATCTTTTTCACTATCATAATTTGGAAGATATTTATTATTTGCTTTAGCATATCTTTTTGAACATACTTGTGATATTCCACCTCTCTTGGACTTCTCAATCATCAAAAGCATATCCACATCACTGATTAAATCTATATCTTGTTTTGTCATTTTCAACATTGCACTCCAAGCTAAACCAGGAGCTGTGAAATAGTGGGCAGGATCTAATCCATAACAATTTTTATTATGACAGAGTGATCTAAAAGCTTCAAACACATCAGCTAACAATAAAACATCTGTTTTTAGATATAAATCGTGATATTCTCCAAGGTTCTTTATCTTAAATATTTTCCATATTTCTTGTGCGTGTTTATATTCCTTATCACTTATCTCTTCTTCATAAAGGTTATTATAGAAACTTTCTTTTGAAGGAAGTTGTGTTTCTTTAAATCTCATAAATGAATCCATATAATCATAAGGATAAATTCCCTTACTTGTAAGAATTTTCTCTTTACTTTGAATTTCATTCCTTGTTTGAATTTCCTCTCTCGTAAGAATTCCTTCTTTAATCAGAATTTCATCTTTAATCTGAATTTCCTCTTTAGTTCGAATTTTCTTTATAATTAGAATTTCATCTTCAGTTAGAATTTCTTCATTAATTAGAGTTTCCTCTTTACTTTGAATTCTCTCTTTAATCTGAATTTCCTCTTTAGTGAGAATTTCCTCTTTTGGAAAGAATGAATTAAGATTTGGAAAAGAGTCCGTGGAGCTTAGATTTGATGCGAGGTAGGCTAGTGGTGTTCCCATAAACTTGTAAGAATCAAGAAACCAAATACGAGTTATAGGTTTTGTGAATATCATTTTTGAAAATGAAATATACTTTTGACTTGTGTTTGTTATGGCAGAAATATTCCCTGGTGTTTTTGAAAGTTCATTTATAAATAGATGTGTATCATAGTTGGCGCTGTTGTGAAGAAAGACTGGAATAAAAGAAGGTAATTTATAATTAAGATTACAACAGGAATGAGCGGGACCTCTATATTTACCAGTAAGATGACAATGGTCTCTAACTTTAGACTCCTTAATTTCCCCCTCACAAATATGACAGATATTGTTCATTCTAAATTCTAATTTTTCTTCTTTGGTTAATTTCATCGGTTCATTTGTTTCTTTCATTAATTTAGTGAGTCTTATACAATCCTTTTCTAATCGTTTTACAAACTCTTGTGAAGCATTTTTTCCACGATAATGTTCAAGTTTGTTATACTTTTCTCCAACAGATGATTTGATATAATAACAGAAACCACAAGGAATATGTTTTTGATATTTATTTGTATATGGTTCTTTTGGATTAGGAGAAGCAGTATTTATCTTTTTAAGGATACATTCAAAATCAGCGTATATCACAAATGGGTGCATGATAGATTTATTATAATCTTCAAAATAAATCTTTTCACCAGGTTTAGGCATTGTAATTACAGCTGATTTATGATTACTACAATATTTTGAATGTTGTTCTAATCGTTCTTTTGTATGAAATGAATTAAGACATCGCTTACAAGGATATATTTTGTTTGCTGTTCTGAATACCTGAGAAGAGATTAATCTTGATAAATTATTGATGTATGTGTAATGTGAATTCTTTCCAACACTAAAATATAAAAGGTCAATGTGTGTTTCTTCATTTTTATAGTTGTTTGAAATTTTTAATATTTGAACTTTGTTTGTATCCGTTAATCCATATACATTAATAGAAAGATTATTCTTTTTCTCAAATTTAGGAATATCTGTTAGTGGCATTGGGAATTTAAAATCTTTAATGTCTAAGGTATTCTCATATTTCATATATTGTTTTACTCTTTCTGAATTACATTTTGGTGGATGTAAGTGAGCAAGAACAGACCAGAGAAAACATTTATTATCATTGTTCTTAATATTAACAACTGCCTTCTTTAGTTTTATTTCTTTTGGTAATTCAATATAAGAAGAAGCTTTAAGAGGGTTTGATTTTAGAATGTGTATATCTAAAAAGATGATTTTTTTAATATTGAATCCACTTCCTACCACTGTATTATCAACATCCTCCTCTTGTCTTGATAGTTCTTCATAAACCCCACTATTCAAAAAATCTTGAAATGATGTTATAAAATGAAGACCTGTTCTCATATAAGGAGTATGTTCTTCATCTTGTCTTTTCATATTCATTTTCACTCCCATATAAAACTTTAAAGTTTTCATTTCTTTTAATGTCTTTTTAATAAATTTTTCAACATCGGGTTTCACTATTTCAATTGATTCAGCTATTGATGATGGACCGGGTTCTCCAAATTGAAAAATCCTTATTTTTATATGCCCTTTAAATGCCCCATCAGTGTTTTTAATATAATAGTCTCCCTTTACTTTAAACTCATTTTTCTTGTGTTTTTGTGATTGAAGATGTTTAT
>NW_028223380.1:0-11000 GCF_056783735.1 Eptatretus burgeri
TGGATGTGCTCGGTGTGAACACGTACGAACGTTTTTCTCTCCTCGTTCAAGGATTTAAATCTCGTGTTTTTCCTGAAACATCATGGGCTCAACTTCAACGGACTCTGTTAATGCTCCACGACCCCGTTTCCAAGAGGTGAGATGTTTATTTATCTCCGGACGCGAACACTTACTCTTCGTACGGTCTCAACGATTTATCTCCTAAACTCGGGAATATCAAACCTGTCTTTCTTCTTCGTTACAAAACTTTCACATTTCAACTTCTTTCATTCAGCATCCTCGTGTTCACGGTGTCCTCTGTGTACATGTCGGGGTTACGTTGATCACAAGTTCATAAAGAGTATTTTGTCCTCCTCTGGAGGCTGTTCAGAGACAAGGTGATGTCCAGGACGGTGTTTATACAATCTTGTAAAAATCCATGTTCACCGTGTGTTGTTCTGGGATCACAGGATAGACCGGGAGGTGTACTCCATCTGCTCTAAGCTGGCTATCCTCGGTTCCAATCACCTCCCAATGATACAATCTCTCATCCTGGTGTTCCACATACAGGTCGAGGTATCAATGTCTTCTTCTTCTTCTTCTACTCCCTCTTCTAATTTATCTTTATGTTCTTCTTCTTATCAGTTTTCGGTCTCATTTGAGTTTCGCGCTGATTCGGCAGAACCAACTCGAACAAAATTTGTGAAATTGTTCGTGTTTGGTTGTTGCAGCTCCATGTTCGGGGTTCAGAAGGTGGAACGGAGCCCTCCCAGGTCTCGAAGTATGTGTGTGTGTGTGTGTGTGTGTGTGTGTGTGTGTGTGTGTGTAACATGGTGTGTTTGTGTAACATGGTGTGTGTTTGTGTAACATGGTGTGTGTGTGTGTGTGTGTGTGTGTGTGTGTGTGTGTGTGTGTGTGTGTGTGTGTGTGTGTGTGTGTGTGTGTGTTTCTCAGCTCGTTATTCACCCATGGAACCATAATCTAACCCTACTCCCCCTTCTTGTTCCCCATTTATTTATTTGTGTGTGATGTGGTTTGTGAAGAGATGGATTGAACGCCCCTCCCCCCACTGCCCACAATTAGTTGGGAGATGTAACTGAACACCCCCTGAATCCGGACGCCGGAAACGTGTGAGCGCCATTTTGAATGTTGCATTGTGGGTCGTGGTGGTTTCTTGATCACCGCTGTGCTTGCTTGGTGAAGTAACGAGAATGTAAAACTCCACCCGGTAAGTGTTTCATCGATCATTTGTAATTGTGGTTCAAATTCTCCATCTCCTTGAAGGACATTTTGAACTCCTGACGTGGACAGAACTCAAACCGTGTTCCTTCTGTCATGAGATCGTGTGTGGCCCTTCAGAAATGGCAATGTACACAAGGAAGAGGTAAAAAGGACCCTCTACATTAAATAAGAACAGAGTTCAATTTGTTCGACCACTTTATTAGCGTGGAACGACAATAATCAAACAAGTATTGAACAGGTTGAAACACCCACAACATCCCTGGCTCCGGGTCAGGCTGCGCATGCGCACTGGCCCAGGGGACCGTCGATATGTAGAAGTACCGTAAAGTACAATGTTCTCTATCTCCCTCCGAGTCTTTATTATGTTAATAGATAAAGGCTGAGAAAATATTAAGTTTAATGAATGAACAAAAGTTTATGTCGCCCATCGTGTGACTATTCCATGGAGTAGTCCTTGTGCCAGGCAGGCACGCTGGTCGCTCTGGTGGATCGGCGTTGACCTATCGCTGGTGCTGGTGGTGTCACATCGGGCCCCAGTGGGGATGGGGCTCTCGGGGTTTCAGGGGCCGATGGTGGCGTCTGAAGGATCGCGCGCCTCGGTGTGCCTCGTCCTGGTGCTGCTGGCGTGTCTAAAACGGGTGTCGTCTTGCGCCGGGGTGTGCATACTGACGTCAGTGCCGGCGTGGGCCCCGTTGGCGTCGCAGATGTCACGGGTTCGCTGTCGAGGTCAGGCAGTTGCGGTGTTACAACGGGTGCAGGTACAGTGATTCGGGTTGCTAGATCATCATAGATAGACCGGGGTGGCAGCTGGTCATTGCGAACTGGGCTAAACTTGCGCAGGAATTTCCTGTTCCGAAGTGTGACTCTGCCCGAGCCATCGATCTTGATCACGTATTGGTCGTGTTGGCGTACCTCCACGATACTGCCTGTCTTGTCCCATTTTTTTGGGTGGAATCCTGTCTGGTTCTGTACGCGGACTAGGTCCCCTACAGCAAGTGGCGGAAGGCGTTTGGTGTGTTCTGCCCAGGTGTCGGCTGTGCGGATATGACGTTTGCGGAGGGCCTCCTCCCTCGCTTTCAGGGTCTCATGCCAAGTGTCGTGCGGTCTGTACTTCCCGGGGATAATTGGGATGAAATCGCGTATCGGGCGGCCGAAGACACACATTGCCGGGGAGATCTTCGTGTCAGGGTCAGGCGTGTTACGATATTGTAGTATCGCTCTCTGCACAGCGTCAGTGTCAAGTTCTCCCTGCGGGCTGGTGTTGTCCGTGATAAGTCGTTTCATTGTCTTAACTCCAATCTCCGCGCGACAGTTGCTGTGAGGGAAGGCCACCGATGACAAGCGGTGGTGTACGCCCATCTGTGCAGGAATGACCTGGTCTCGGTGGAGGTGAACTCCGGTCCCCCATCCGACGCGAGCTCTTCTGGTGTCCCGTACGTCACGAAGGCGCGACGTAAGTGGTTTATGAGTCCGGCGGCGCCACCCGTCGACTTTGAGATGATCGGCCAGTTCGAGTATCTGTCCACTGTCACAAGGTAGTGTGCACCCCTGTGTACAAAGAAGTCCGAGCACACTGCCTGAAAGGGGTAAACGACTGGAATAGGTGGAGTTGGTGGCGCTCCAGGCTGTGATGGTGCCATCCGGTGGCAGTGTTCGCAGTTTTTCCGAGTGGCGCTGATGTCGGCCGACATGCCTGGCCAGAATACAGAGGATTCTGCGCGGGCGGTCATCATTGATACGCCCTGGTGGGCAGCGTGTAGGGCGCTCAGCACATCGCCGCGGAGTGAGGGTGGTATGACTACTCGGTCCTTGTATAGGATCACTCCATCTGTCGATGTAATGTTCTCGCGGTACTGGTGATAGTCGCGAATTGTCTCTGGCATCTCGATTTTTGAGTCGGGGATGCCGTTCATTGTCATTCCCTCCAATATGTGCATATCGCCATCGCTGCTGGTGGCTTCCCTGACGCGATCCCATGTTACTGATCGCAATGATTCGAGGCCCGCGGCACACCATGCCAGGTTGTCCTCGACGTCGTCGTCATACTCCGGCTCAGTTTGGCGTAGGAGGGACAGGACGTCGGTGTGCGTGCTTGGTTGGAGGTGGGTCGCTATGGTGGCATTGTCATCTGGAAGGTTCATGAGTGGAGGTCGCGTGGTGCCAACTGGCCTGCGCGACATGGCATCTGCCGCCTTGTTCTTCATTCCCGGGATATGTATGATGCGGAAGCGATAACGCAGGGTCTTCTCCTTGAGGTTCCTGAGGCGGGGGTTGGGTATGTCGTCAAGTGCTCTGTCCGAAAGGAGTTTCAGCAGTGGTTTGTGGTCTACCGCAACGATCAGGTTCTCGCAGCCCAGTACGAAGTAGCGCGCTTTGTCCAAGGCGTCCGCGACTGCGAGAGCCTCGCCCTCTATGGGCGCGTATCTGGATTCTGCCGCGTGTGTAAATCTGCTGCCGACCAGGGTTATTTTCCATCCATCAGTGCAGCAGAATGGTCTAACTGGCACGCATCGGCAGTGCTTTTGAAGCAACCAGAATCCGATTCCCTCCTTCGACCAGTCCGTGGCGATGCATGTTGGCTTAGTTTTGTCAAATATGCGGACACCGTGTTCGATTTCTTGTACGATCACGTCTTTCGACTCGCGGAATATGTCCTCTAACTCCATGGACCACTGGAAGCGTTCTCCACTTTTCAGGAGCTTCCGGAATGGCTGCATTCGTTCGGCCATACTAAAGGCGTATGCCACCTGGTTGACAAGCCCGAACCACGATCTGACGTCGGTGATGTTACGCGGTTGTGGGAAATCGTGGATTGCTTCCAGGTAGCGGCTTCACGGTCGCACGTCGGTCATGGTGATGGTGAAGCCCGCGAAGTCCACCGTGGGTGCGCTGAAGACAAACTTCTCCGGGTTGAGGATGATTCCATTCCGGCCGCATATATCCAGCCATTGGACCGCCTGGAAGTAGCTCCCCTCAATCGTGTCTGACCATAGGAGCGTGTCATCTACGCACTTGGTCTTGTTACCAATGTCCGCGACGATCTCATCGTATCGTCGTGAGTAACCGTCCCCCGATGCCATATACCCTTGTGGGGCAGATAGGTACCGGTAGCGCCCCCATGGAGTGATGAAGGTCGTCTTGTGGCGGTCGTCCTCGTGTAGGCGGACGCTATGGTAACCGTTCCATGCGTCGAATACTGTCTTGCGCTTCCCGTTAGGTACGCGTCTCGCCTGGTGGAACGGGGATTGGGTGTGGTGGGTCTCGCGGAACGCATGCTTGTTCAAGGCCTGAAAGTCGACGGTGCGTCGCGGCTTGCCATTCTTTTTCGCGCAAATTACCATGCGGTGACACCATGTCACCGGCGTGCCGACGGGTACTTCCTCCAACACGCCGAGCCGAACGTCCTGGTCGAGGCCTGCTTTTACCTCATCTTGCCAATGTATGGCCACGGAGATGGGAGTGTGATGGGCAACCGGTGTCGCGTTCTCACTGAGCATAAGACGTAGTGGCGGGCCGGTCATTCTCGGTAGTGGCTGGTGTGGGCACGTGTTGAATGTGCTCTGAGCATACATCCTGAGTAAATGTGACTGTAGTGCCTCTCTGTTGGCCTCGGTCGCTGGCATGGGGAGTGCGGTCGGCTTGGTCGGCGGCTCCGCGCGTCGCGGGCAGTCGCACAATTCCGAGGTCGTCAGATTCACCTCTCCGAGTGTCGGGAATCTGTCCGAGATCATTCCCAGGTCCATGCAGGCCGCGCGGGAGAGGAATATGCGGTCTGAAGAGTCCGTCACATACGCGATTTGGCGCGTCGTCACTGTTACCGGCGAATCTGACTACCACGGCTCCGAGGATACGAATTCCTCTGTTGTTTGCGGCCTTCATGGTCATGGATACAGGTATGAGGTCCTCGGTACTCAGGCCCATTTGTTGGACGACTTTAATGCCGATCAGGCAGCTCTGGCACCCCGTGTCTGCCATAGCGGGTAGGGTTACCGCGCGGGTGTGTTTCAGGAGGTTAAAACCCAGCGCTTTGTAATCCTCGCGCTTGTTGGTGAGAGTGAGGTTGACGTATGGCTGCGGGTCGGATATGCGTTTCATCCACTTATCGCACATATCATCGTACAGGTGGTGAGCGAGGGGAAGCGTGCGCATTTCGTCCTCTGTGCTGGCCATGGTGACCGTGCATAGCTCGACGAAGGCTGCCGTCTGCTCGTCGTACATCCCGTCGGTCTCCTTAGATGGGGGTCTTGCCGATCGGCCGCCCAGGCACGCCTTGTCGAGGTGATTCTGGCGGTCACACTTCCGGCACTTTTTACCGTATCCGGGGCACTCGGCGCGTCTGGCGCGCCATTGAGGCGTTTTGCCGTGGCCCACCTCGCCGCAGTAGATGCATACTCCTTCGGGCTTGGCCTTCCGTTTTTCCGGCCTGGCTCCTACTTTGGCGCGGATGTCCTGTCGCTTTCCCCGCCGATACGAACTACTGATCGCGTCCGTGCTCTGAGTGTCAAGCAGGCGCGATGCCGAGCGTTTTCCAGACTCTTTGGCCTCGATATACTCTATCATGTCCTTTAATGGCATGTCCTGGTTCTTCTCACCGAGTAGGTCAAGTTGTATTGCTTGGTCCGCGATGCCACGGGCAACCACGTTGCGCAATATCTCTTCGGTGAAGTCGTTGACCTGATCGCACCCCGCCTTGGTGCACTTCATTTCATACTTGCACGTGTCCGCCTGCCCCTTGATGCGGGCGTGGAACGACCGGACGGGCTCCTCGTGTCCCTGCCGCATGTTAGACAGGGCCACTCGAGCTACCATCGTGTTCTCCGTCCGGACGGCGAGCGCCTTCATGGCGGCGAGGACGTCTTCTTCATCGCTGCCCACGAGGCTCCGACCCGCCGCGCGAGTGAGGTCCTTTCTCAGCTCCTCCTCACAGCACTCCAGTAGCTGCGCGACTATGTCAGGTCCGACAAGCTTAGTACCTGTTTTGTATTCGCCCCAGCGGGTTATGAAGTACGACCAGGCCTCGCCCGTTCCGGCCAGTGCTATGGAGGGACGCTTGAGTTTCTCCATCTTGGCATTCGAGCTCGCCGCCCTGGGGGCGGCAACGTGCACAGTGGCGTGTATACTCAACATGGCGGCCACCACTGCCGCCTCTGCGTGTGTAGCCATATAGTCACAACCCTCGATCGGGCACTCTGCTTCCACCGGCGCCATAGGAACAGCTATTCTGGAGTAAACGTTCTATTTTCGGTGATGCACACGTGTGTACAGTGTCCTGGGGGCGAAGATTGGGTACAGCACCCGAGAAATCCAAACTCACTGTCGACGTTCTCGTGGTCCGTTTTCACCCAGTCGTGTCCTCCTCAGCACCGACGATCTTTACTCGACTGCATCAAGTTGTTTGATTATAAATAAGAACAGAGTTCAATTTGTTCGACCACTTTATTAGCGTGGAACGACAATAATCAAACAAGTATTGAACAGGTTGAAACACCCACAACATCCCTGGCTCCGGGTCAGGCTGCGCATGCGCACTGGCCCAGGGGACCGTCGATATGTAGAATTACCGTAAAGTACAATGTTCTCTATACATATTATGTATGGAGTGTTAGAGGTTTGAGAAATGGAGAGACAAGGGCCAAGAGAGGAGGTGAAGGAAACAAGTTTTAGATTGAGGATGGAAGTGGATTGGTGATCGGAGACCTCAGAGGGATAAACACACACACATACACACAGACCATGTTACACACACACACACACACACACACACACACACACACACACACATACACACACACACACACACACACACACACACACACACAGACCATGTTACACACACACACACACACACATACGCACACACACACACACACACACACACACACACACACACACACACACATCATATTACAATTACACACATATACACACCATATTACACACACACACATATACACACACTCGGCACCATGTTATACACACTCAGCACCATGTTACACACACTCGGCACCATGTTACACACACACACACCATGTTATACACACTCGGCACCATGTTACACACACACACACCATGTTACATACATACACCCACACCATGTTCCACACACTCACACCATGTTACACACCATGTTACACACACCCACACCATGATACACACACCCACACCATGTTACACACACCATGTTACACACACCATGCTACACACGCCATATTACACACACCAGATTACACACACACCAGATTACACACACCATATTACACACACAGACCATGTTACACACACCGGATTGTGTGTCCGATCCGCCGGTCCGATCGGATTGAAACTTGCCAGGAATATTTCCGGGGACCCACGGATGTGCTTTTCGAGGTTTGATATCAATTGGACGAGCTGTTCCCAAGTTACGGCCATTTATCTGTCGACCAATGACAAGACACGGTGCTATGACGTCACGAATAACGTCACAATTAATGTTTATTTCCTTGTTTATTTTTTATTATTTCTTTTGCACGATGAAACTTGCCAGGCATATTTCCGGGGCCCCGCGGATGTGCTTTTCGAGGTTTGATATTAATCGGACGAGCTGTTCCCAAGTTACGGCCATTTCTCGACGACCAACGACAAGACACGGTGCTATGACGTCACAAATGACGTCACAATCAATGTTTATTTACTTATTTATTTTTTATTATTTCTTTTGCACGATAAAACTTGCCAGGAATATTGCTGGGGAAGCGGATGTGCCTTTTCGAGGTTTGAGAGAGAGAGAGAGAGGCTGCACATACTGGCACTCACCTACGGGCACGCACCTACGGGCCCGCCCCTACGGGCCCGTACTTGTGTTACAAACACACACACCATGTTACACACACCATATTACACACACTCGGCAGCATGTTACGCACACACCATGTTGGACCAAAGACCGATTTATATGATCGACGTGATAATCTCTGGAAATTAAGAGTAAACCAGAACGGTAGTCGGTAGACCACACACCTCCGCTTGGTTTTACAGTGTACATGATGTACCCAATGAGAGGGTGAACCAAGATTCGAACCTGAAACAAAATCGAATCTCCTCGTTCTTGACACCCAACCAACTCATCCTCCAAGTTCCCTCCCAATCCGTCCATAACTTTTTAACACATCGTGTTTATTCACTGTTTCTCGTTCTTATCCCAACCACGTAATGGTGAACAAAAACTGTCTCGCCTCGATTCGAATCCCGACCCAAAAATTCCAAATACCTGCTCTCACTACACCTGGGAGAGGGATGGCGAACCACCGAGCATGATCCAACACTTCAAAACACCTTAGGTAGAACAAACGGTCCGTAATATGGAGTGTGGTCCATCGCACTGGAGAACAAAGCATTTGATTTTGTTATTTTATTCCAGTGTTGGTTCAATTCCACATCCGACCATAAACCTCCACCCTGGTGTTCCCTTTGAAGGGAGATCTTGAATCAATCCGGACGTCATTTGGAGGGGATGTTAAGTTATCCATTACATGTGTTCATGTTTATTTGTTGGTGGAGTTTAATGAACTCTTCGTATCTGTAAAAGAGGAGACCATTGTGTGCCCAACCCTGATCAAGTTGCTGTCCTCACGTACAAGTGCACCAGGTAAAATGTCCCACCATACATTCCTAAAGATACAATCAGCAGACCGAGTTCACATTCAATCCCAGACTAATGTGCAATCATAAAATGATGATGTCACTCTTTCAACCAGTGAGTTCATAGAACACGATACCCCATGTGTTGTTGAAGTATATCCTTCAATTTAAATACAGTGATGATTTTAAAAGTCGTGTGAATTAATTAATTTCAAAATTAACCGCTGTTGACGCAGTGTCTATGACACCACCCTATCTCTTACACCGCACGCTACGTGAGTTATCTGTGCCTGTTGTTTGTGTCCTTTGTGACGTCTTTAAGCCTGCTGTTTGCTTCGTGGGAAAGGCGGGTGGCTTGGGATCTTAGGGTCCTGAGTTCAAGCCCCGTTTGGTGCTGAAGTAACACCAGGTGGGATTGACTCAGCCTGTCATCCTTCCTCAGTCCGTGAAATGAGTACGAGCGTCCTGGTATCAGGGCACAGCATCAGCAGTGTAGTTGCACCCCAACAAAAGGAAAGCAACTTGGCAGGCAAGCTGCCATACGCAAGAAGAAGAAGATGATGTCCTTAAAAACAATGTTTTTATTGTGTGACATTGAATTTAAATTAGATGTTCCTCGATCATAAACTGACGTTTGTTGACGGACCGACGGACAAACATAAATGAACCACTTGCTAAACCGTAGTTTTTGTTTTGCATGTGTGGGGTAATAAACTGAATTTATCTTACAGTGACAATGTTTTACAGCCAGATACGATGTATGTTTATCATATCTTTGTCCTTTCACCATTGTCTCATTTATTCCTGCAGGAATGGCAACAGATCCAAGATGCCGGCATCCACTTGGCCCAGCACCAGCACGCGAGTGAAAACTCTGAGCAGTGTTTATTTTTCGAAAAAAATGCGAAGATCAACCTGAAGAACCACTTCACATCTGTAAGAAATGCAAAGGCACGACTCGACACTTCACAGTAAGTTTCTCCATTACTCTGGAAAACATTAACATTTACACCGTGAACATTTACATTCGGTAAATCTTTTTCTCTGCTAATTTACAGTAAGTGAGTGAATTGTAAACATGGTGATTCTTGTTTCCTTTTTAATGCGGACAATTTTCTATTTAATTACAGTACTTGTCCATCAGTTGTACACATTCTGCAGTTCCACTTGTACATCAGTTATACACATTCTGTAGTTCCACTTGTACATCAGTTGTACACATTCTGCAGTTCCACTTGTACATCAGTTGTACACATTCTGCAGTTCCACTTGTACATCAGTTGTCCACATTCTGCAGTTCCAATCTCAACACAAATATTTCCATAAACTTTTGCACACATGTTCCTGACACTGAGTGCTGGGAATTAATCGCTTCCTGTCCTTGCAGTGCTTGGATACAGTAAGGGTGTTCACCGACACGGAGCAGGATGGCCAACTTGATGCATTGGTATTTTCAGTAACAGGAAGTTGCGAAAGGAGTTATCTGATATATTTTAGTGCGAAGTGGCTCACACCTTGTGCAGGTGAATTGTTGTGTTGATACTCATCAGAACTTTTGAAATGATCTGGGGTACAAGTTGGTCCTCGGTGTTCTGATGAGGGTTATTTTGGTGATCACCTTTAAAACACAGACAATAATGAATAAGCTCAGTGTTGCCTTCATGGTTGGAGTGGCTGGCTCAAGATCTTTGGGGCTTCAGTTCAAGCCCTTGTGAGGCCATCAAATTAACATCAGGTTGGTTGTCTCAGCCTGCCATCCTTTCAAGGTTGGTGAAAATCCGAGGTCGTACTGGTAACATGAGGCATTTTCATCAGGAGCACAGCTAAACCCCCATATTATACAGCCAAGCAGTCACAGGCTGCATTCCAAGAAATAAATAAGTAAAATAAGGAACGGTCATTTTCTTGTGATCACATGTCGCTTTCCATTGTTGCAGATGTTTCAACGACAAACTGCGATTCCAGCTGGGTCAAGTTGAGGAAACTCTGCACCATCTTGAGTTTGAATTGGTAAAAGAAGTTTCCATGACTGAAGATTTGGCAAGCAGAAAAAAGATTTTGAAAGGTACGGGAGACTTTTCCTTCCCCTGGGACAGTGGTTTGGGTCATGATCTTCGTCTAAGGGATGTCACCGGCACAGCATTTGTTCAAAGTCACCTGAT
>NW_028223382.1:0-5000 GCF_056783735.1 Eptatretus burgeri
AAGGATGAGGCGGGCCTGAGGCCGAGACCGGGTCGGGCCTACCCGTCTGGTGATGAGACGCGGAGCGGCGATGGTGCCTCAACTCCGCGGGCCTCGCGGGCAGTGTCTGGTAGGGGGTGGGAAAGGGGCCCCCTTGGTCGCACTATCTCAGCGCGGGGGGAAACAGGAGGGGGTTGCTGATGCTCGGGGTATAGAGGATTTTTGTTGCCCCGCAACGAGCGTCTCCACCTCGGCCAGGTCGCGCTGTCGGCCTCCCTGGGGTGCAGCTCCCTGCACGACGCGAGCACCCCCTCGTCTGCCCTCGCCGCCTCTCCAAAGCTCCGTCCCCTCCGTTCCGACTCCAACGCACACGACGACCAGCTCCTTCTTGCCAACTCCACCGCCCGCGAAGTCTTGACTCTCTGTTCTCGACTCTCCTACTCTACTACTCCCCGGACTGACGAACACGGTCGCTTTTTATCAGCCCCGTAGCTTCGCCCTCTCATCTTTGACCCCCTCCCTTCGACCTTTCACCTCGCTCCCCATTGGCCCGAGAAAAAGTGGGCGTGAATGCTTTTTGATCCATAAATTTGCATACATCGATCGCCCTCCAACGCCCTGGGGGCGGGGCCAATTCACCCCTCGCTCACCGATTGGACGGCAAAAAGTGGGCGTGTGTCGTTTTTGATCCGTTTTTGAAGCACAAAATCCGTGATTTTGTACACGCTGTTCGGCGCGCGCCCTGCACGAGTCCAACACCGGTACCCACAGGCGGCGCAAGAACGGTGGCGATGCGACGGTTGCGAGGTGTGACGTGAAGGTCGTGGCGGTTGTGGTGAAGCGGTGGTTGGTGGTGGTAACAATGGCGGTTGGTCCAAATTAAAGATAGTAAAAGAAAAACGGCTATCCTGAAGTGTCGCAGCACGCATAAATGACATGTATTCCCACTAGACAACGGGTTTGGGCCTAACTACACATGTACTTACCGAGATACCTCACCTAAGGGACCTGAATGGTGGTTTGCGAATTTGGTAACCACAACACTACCCCCTCCCCTTTTTACAGACTCGTCCCGAGTCGTCAAATTTTCGTGTGCCATCATGTGTAGTTTTCCCCTAGTACATTTTACCTACGGATCCCTGAGTGCGACATTCATGGTATTCGTGTCCCCAAAATAAATAACCTGAGGGCTGCGTAACTACCTAAACAAACTCACTCACACGGACGACTTAAATAAAATTGCCGGCGCTAAGACAAACATGCCGGGGGCGCACTCATATTTACAGTACATCTTAACCTTAACTTACAAATTTTACACTAAACCATGGCCCAGGATCATTGAACTCTGCAAAAGAAAACAGTTAGCAGGGAGCCAGGCTGCTCACATGCAGTCTCTGGCTCAAACAATGCAGGCGACAGGGAACGTGGCTGGCTGCTCACACGCAGTCCAAGGCCTTCCCTTTTGAAATGAACTCGGTGAACCACAACGGTGCTTGGGCTGCACAAACGCAGTCTCCGTGCCAGCTCAAGTGGCACACGCAATGAACACAACGAATGGATGCATGGACACAAACACGGTGCACGGGCCGCCACTGCAGGCCCGTGTTGTAGCTGCCAACAGGGCAGTTCTCGCAGCTTGCAAACTGTTGCCTTGCGGATCCTGGCGCACATGGAAATGAACAGGGGGGGCAAAGCAAAATTGAACGGGGCTGGTGAACATGGGCAGTGGGCATGGCATGGCAAAGGCAGCAGGCAAACACAGCCCGCAGAAGAAGGCCGCTGTAGGCAAACACAGCCGGCAGACGAACTGGCCGGCACGGGCCTTGAAGAAAAACAGCCAGCAGATGAACTGGCCGGCACAGGCCTTGCAGCACAGCAGCTGCAGACGATCCAGCCGGCACAGGCCTTGCAGCACAGCAGCTGCAGATGAAGTTGGCCGGCCTCCGCCTTGAAGCAAAACACGGCCAGCCGATGAAGTGGCCAGCCTTTGCCGTTCAGTGGAGGTTGGTGGAGGGAGTGCGGTGGTGCTGGCCACTTGGAAGGCGGGCTCGGACCTACCTACCTGTCTCCCTCCCAACCTATCGCCTTTGCCTGTCACTGTACATACCCACTCCCTTAATTTGTCAAACCCCAATTTAGCCCCAACTTATTTTTTTGTTGTTTTTATTTTTACTCCCCCACTATAAATCGTCCCCTAACCCCCTTTATCGTCTTTGTTCGGCTAACCTATCCTGTCACCTAGCCTACTCCCAACCCCTACGTTCCCTTCCCGGAGGGGAATAAGGGAGAGCTAACGTCCTGTGCCGAGGCCCAACGAAGCCTCAGAATGGCCTCCCCAGAGTTCGGCGATCTAACCCAAAGTGGGTCCAGCGGCCCACAACGAGAGCGAGGGGATGGATGGTGCGGAGGGGTACATCTCCTTATCTACCCTAACCATTTAACTGTTAAACTACCCCGGGGCTTTCAACAAGCGCCTCTTGCTTAAACTATTGGTTCTATAAACCCAGATTCCCGTCGCCTGTGATGGTGTCCTTACAATTTCGGGCCTCGCCCCCCAATTTTCTCTCCGTGCCCTCACACGGTCTCCTGGCTGGGACACGTGGCTCCCTTTGGCAGGCACGACCCTCTGCCGAATCTCCCGCTATGGCACCCCCGGGCACTACACTGCCTCCGAGCCTACCAGCTCCCTAACACCGGGGAGTGCCCCCCATGGCACCTCCCCTGAAACGCACACGTGGCAGGCTGGCTTCCCAGGCCCCTTTCCGAGGGTCACCCTTGCCCACAACACTGCCCACGCGGCTAATGGCGCCCCGGGCCCCCGCACCAAGCAGGCGCTCCCGTGCCCACTACTCTATCCCGGCCCCCCATGGGCCCATGGCCTACCGCGGCCGACTAGCCTGGTGCCCGGGGTACCCACTCAGCGATACTCACCTTTCGCAGCCACGCTCCCAAGCCCGTCAACAGGGCTCCTGCACCCCTCCAAATGGGTCTCGAGCCTACTTTCCCACCAACAACAAAACGACCTCCATTTTGTAAATTTGACTAACCCCCTAACTCACTTTACTCTGACCCCGGGGTCCCTTGGGCGGGAGTCACTCCTCCCCCCAATCACTCATCGCACCATGCATTCCCCATTCACTCCACACACACAGACCCGCTGGCCTCACTCACTCATCATGTACTCACCTCTCAACTCACCAACTCTTCAACACACACACCACTGAACTCTGCCATCCTCCTAACTACATCCCCTAACTAACTCGTGCTCCCACGTCGTCCCTTAAACTATAGCACGTTCCTTTTAACACTACGTAGCTAAGCTACGTCCCCTCTACACATTCACAAGTCTGTCCATGTTCTCAAATAAATCACTTTATTTCCCCACCTAAATCTGGCTACAATCCCTCTACCTAATCCATTCCACGGACTCCATGAGGACTTACCCCTGCCCCATGAAGTCGGTCTAACTAAGCTAACCCTTCCCCCTAACTAGTTTCCACCCTGTGCCCAGGTCAAGGGGGTCTTTCACCCCTTGCCCAGGAATCCTGTACACCCGAAAGTGAGGCTTGCTGTTTTTTTTTTTTTTCATGCGCAGCACCTGCGCGGCAACTCAGAGCTCGCGCACTTTGCACCTGCCCGTGACGTCATGCAGCTGCACGTGTTCCTCGTCCCTCCTTGGACGGTACCATCCGGCAGAGATACCCCTCCTGCCGGATTCCAACCACACGTGCAGCCATGACGTCACCGTGCGCATAAAAAAAACACAAGCCCCACGTCTCGAGGGGTTCCCCACGCGAACACATGTGCTTTGCCCGTTGGATCTTAACACACACGATCGCGTGGAGAACCCGTCCGGTCCAAATCCGTAATCCTGCCTAAACTTTGTCCGTCCGCGGGATCGGCAAATCCACCGCGTGCGTTTCCGGACCGGGACTTCACTCTCGCAAGCGAGCACGTGGCGGTCTCGTGCGTTGCACAGCACGAACTGCGTGCTCACTGCTGGGTGAACCCGGCACGGTCCCCGAAATAGCTACAGCCGCTACTCGGCTTTCTTTCCTGTCATGTCGCCGTCGTCGCCATTCGACCCACGCACACCTGCATGTTACGACGCACACAGTCCACTCCATCACATTCACACCGGGAGATGCGGCTGCGTGCTCCCGCATGCCAACCGACATCTCCCTCACATACCGCTCTCTCACACACACGGTCTCCCTTGCACACAGCGACCTTGCACACGGCCGTTCACTCACGCGTGCCTCACTACTCACACAAACCATACTAACACACGCGGGGGCACTCAACCGCTGTTCCTCATCCACACACCGTCCCTCACTCATACACGCGGGGGCACTCAACCGCGGTGCCTCATCTACACACGGTGCCTCACCCACACACGCGGGGGCACTAACCCGCGGTGCCTCACTCACACTGGCCGTTTCACTCACACACACGGCCTCACTCACACACGGTGCCTCACCCACGCACGGCGTGCTGGGAAGCACGTACTCTGGCTCCATCGCCACCACACCACTCACACACGGGGTCGCTTCCACACACGGGGACGCACTCACGCCTTGCACCACACACACAGGGACAACCACACTGGGGATTCGTGTCCCCACAAGGGTCTCCGGGGCCTCTATACCCCCCAAGCTCTCCGTGCACCTGTCCACAGCACTCCTCCTCTCAACCTCGCAAAGCACGACCGAACTCACCTGGTCGTGACTCGCCTCAAGGGGGCAGACTCCCTCCCCTCGTTCCTGGAGGAGGCCATCCAGCTGCTCGCACCGGGTCCCTGCACGCTCCGCGAGCTCACCCCCATTATCCTCCACTACCTCCGTGTGTGTGTGTGCGTCACTCACCCCGTCTTCATCGTGTTTATTGGTCTCTGCTTCTTTCTGGCGTCTTTCCCTTACCTTTATGTAGGTCAACCTTGCTTTCTCTTTAAGTCGCTCCCGTCCTTCCCTGTTTTTCACTCCTTGCTCTTTCACGATCTCCGCGTACCTCATCCTTGCTCT
>NW_028223383.1:0-2500 GCF_056783735.1 Eptatretus burgeri
ACTCGAGGGCCAAGTCCGAGGTGTATAACAGTATATAATGTGTGTCAAGGGGGACGTTCTTAGATCTGTGAACCCCAAACACAGAATCCTCAACTGAATAGTCAAGGCTTAACTTTTGTTTGTTGATGTGTATGTGTGTGTGTCCCAACCCTCACATTCAAAATCTCAACCCCAACCCTCACATTCAAAATCTCAACCCCAACTCAATCCTCACCCAACACAGTCGTTTTCAAAATGAGATTTCCACCTATATATATATATATATATATATATATATATATATATATATATATATATATATATATATATATATATATATATATATATATATATATATATATATATATATATTTTTTTTTTACGTTTTTTTTCTCTTCTTCCAATTCTGTCTTTTAAGGCTTTCAGGTTTGATGACGTAAAAAGGGGGAGTAAGCCTGCACTTTCTTCCCAGAACTTTCTTGATCTTGCTCCCATCAAGCACCATCCGACAAAGAACTACATCGATAGGTTTAGATCCTAAAGAGTGATAGCAACTCCAAAAGTCTTCAAAATATAAATAAATAAAATAATAATAATAATAAATAAATAAATAAATAAATAAAAGCCCCCAAAAAAGTTTCAAGTGTCCAACATAAACCCAACTTTCCAAGTCTTCAAGGTATAACCACATTCCCGTTGAGTTTCCAAGATATGTATCACATTGTGAGTTATCAATCCAGAACCCACATTTCAAGTATTCAAAGTAAAACCAACTTACAAAGTCTCTTAAGGATAACTCATTTACTGATTTTTTCAAAATTTGTGAGTCTCCAAGGTAGGACCCATATTTAGAACCATCTTGGCAGAACCCTTTTCCTGAGTCTCCAAGGTAGTTATTTAAACCATCAAGGCAGAACTCATTTACTGATTTTTTCAAAATTTGTGAGTCTCCAAGGTAGGCCCCATATTTAGAACCATCTTGGCAGAACCCTTTTCCTGAGTCTCCAAGGTAGTTATTTAAACCATCAAGGCAGAACTCATTTACTGATTTTTTCAAAATTTGTGAGTCTCCAAGGTAGGCCCCATATTTAGAACCATCTTGGCAGAACCCTTTTCCTGAGTCTCCAAGGTAGTTATTTAAACCATCAAGGCAGAACTCATTTTCTGATTTTTTCAAAATTTGTGAGTCTCCAAGGTAGGCCCCATATTTAGAACCATCTTGGCAGAACCCTTTTCCTGAGTCTCCAAGGTAGTTATTTAAACCATCAAGGCAGAACTCATTTACTGATTTTTTCAAAATTTGTGAGTCTCCAAGGTAGGCCCCATATTTAGAACCATCTTGGCAGAACCCTTTTCCTGAGTCTCCAAGGTAGTTATTTAAACCATCAAGGCAGAACTCATTTCTTGATTTTTTCAAAATTTGTGAGTCTCCAAGGTAAAACTTGTATTCTGGCTCATCAAGGTATAACTTGTTCAGTGGGTATTGTCTTGATAACTCACAATGAGTACTATTGCTGTAAAACTCTTTTTCAGGATTTTGCTGGTCTCCAAGGTATAACTCTTTGGTTGGGTCATCAAGGACGAACTCGTTCTGTGGGTCTTGGTCGCTCATAAGGTCTTCAACCAAGCCAACAATTTCGCCCCAAGTTGTAGCAAAAGCAGTATTTTCATTTCGTATTTCAGACACAATTTCCTGTGAGAGAAAATAATAATGTATTAATTAAGTTATTTAATTATTAAATGAGTATGCTTCAATCAAAGTTTAAAAATAGGAAAATAAAAAATCTTACCTCAATAGATAAGTGGTTTGAATCCAGTTCATCAACTTGAAGGTTTAGTTCCATACAAGACAGAGAGTTCCAAGGAACACCAAAGTCATCCCACTCAAGGTCTTCAACCAAGCCAACAATTTCCCCCCAAGTTGTAGCAAAAGCAGTATTTTCATTTTGTATTTCAGATACAATTTCCTGTGAGAGAAAATAATAATGTATTAATTAAGTTATTTAATTATTAAATGAGTATGCTTCAATCAAAGTTTGAAAATAGGAAAATAAAAAATCTTACCTCAATAGATAAGAGGTTTGAATCCAGTTCATCAACTTGAAGGTTTAGTTCCATAGAAGACAGAGAGTTCGAAACAAGCACACAGAACACCATTGCCAGCAAAAACAAATGTTTAAAATGGAGCCTGGGTTTGAAGCTTTTATAGAGAAAGACTGGTGGGTGTGGTTTCCTTTGGAAATTCCCTGGGCAAGCCGAGGCAAGCCTTCATTGGGAAATTTTTCAAAACCATAACATCCTGTAATTTTCTAGTGATTTCTTTGTGAGTCAGAGATGAACTGGAAATGATGTAAGAGTGGGCGGGGCTTAGCAAAAGTAGGCGGAGCTTAGGAAAAGTGGGCGTGGCTTAGAAAAAATACCCTATGAAAAGTGGGCGGAGCTTAGCAAAAGTGGGCGGGGCTTAGGAAAAGTGGGCGTGGCTTAGAAAAAATACCTCATGAAAAGTGGGCAGAGCTTAGCA